>NC_085863.1:51017124-51233659 GCF_034702125.1 Engraulis encrasicolus
TCTCTTTTCTTTTCTTTTCTTTTCTTTTCTTTTCTTCTCTTCTCTTCTCTTCTCTTCTCTTTTTTCTTTCCTCTTTCTTTCTATCCTCTTCTCCTCCTCTCTCTTTTCCTCTCTTTTCATATCGTCTCGTCTCTTCTCTTCTCTTTTCTTTTCTGCTCTTCTCTTCTCTTTTTTCTGTCCTCTTTCCTTCTATCCTCTTCTCCTCCTCTCTCTTTTCCTCTCTTTTCATATCATCTCGTCTCTTCTCTTCTCTTCTCTTCTCTTCTCTTCTCTTCTCTTCTCTTCTCTTCTCTTCTCTTCTCTTCTCTTCTCTTCTCGCCTCCTCTCGCTTTCCTCTTTCCCTCTATCCTCTTCTCCTCTTTTCTATTTTCTTCTCTTATCTTCTCACTTTTATCTTTCCATCTATCCTCTTCTCCTCTCTCTTTTCCTCTCTTTTCCTCTCTTTTCCTATCTTCTTCTCTTCTCTTCTCTTCTCTTCTCTTCTCTTCTCTTCTCTTTTCTTTTCTTTTCTTTTCTTTTCTTTTCTTTTCTTTTCTTTTCTTTTCTTTTCTTTTCTTTTCTTTTCTTTTCTTTTCTTCTCTTCTCTTCTCTTCTCTTCTCTTCTCTTCTCTTCTCTTCTCTTCTCTTCTCTCTGCAGGCTGAGAGTGGGCCCAGGTCCGCATGCTGCCGTATTGTGATGCAGACGACATTAGTTAGCACCACAATGCACCAGTAAACCGCCTGCCAAACTCTTTACTCACCCATGCATTTTACAGGCCTCGTGACAATGGTGGCACAGTTGCATTGCATTGCATACATGAAAAAGGGGAAATCTATTAGAAGTGGTTTGATTAACAGATCATGTTACATTACCACTCTCAGCTGTGAAACTCTATAGCTCGAAATAAATAAGTTCTGTGACTGACTGTCACATTGTTATTGATGGATGAATAAACTGGCCATGCCCTATGCATGCATTCTCTCTCTCTCTCTCTCTCTCTCTCTCTCTCTCTCTCTCTCTCTCTCTCTCTCTCTCTCTCTCTCTCTCTGCTCTTTCTTTGTCTATCTTGTTTGCTCTATCTTCCTCTGTCTCTGTCTCTCTCTGTCTCTCTCTGTCTCTCTCTCTCTCTCTCTGCTCTTTCTTTGTCTATCTTGTTTGCTCTATCTTCCTCTGTCTCTGTCTCTGTCTCTGTCTCTGTCTCTCTCTCTCTCTCTCTCTCTGCTCTTTCTTTGTCTATCTTGTTTGCTCTATCTTCCTCTCTCTCTGTCTCTCTCTGTCTCTCTGTCTGTCTCTCTCTCTCTCTCTCTCTCTCTCTCTCTCTCTCTCTCTCTCTCTCTTTCTTTCTCTCTCTCTCTCAGCACCACACACCCATCCTGTACACAGGCATTCCTGAGTATACCACTGCATTAGGCTGCAGTTGAAGCTGCCATTCCAATTCTAATAAAACCCTGGGTAAGGCAGCTATGCCTTTAATGCTCTGCCACAATCCTGACAGCCAGAGGAGTGATGCCGGATTGTCCAACAATGGGCAGCGTCTTTAGGTCCAAATGAACTGGAATCTCTTTGTCATTATTATTATCTTAATTTAATTGCCCGTGTGAGAGAGAAGGAGAGAAGCACAGAGTCGTGAACTTTTGAATCGAGAGAAAGCAATGGGGGTCGGAGGGTGTGTGGGTGTGGGTGGGATCACCCAGCACGAGAAAAGAAACGTTACAATGACAGGAGTATAATCTCTTAAAAGCAGCAATAAATACTTGTGGAGTTGTTATGACCGCACAGAACACGTGTCAGATTAAGAACAACTCCCCCCCCTCCCCCCATCCCTCTTCCCAACAGCCAGCACCGTCGTCACCACCACTGAAAGCACTATTGACACAAATAACTTCAAAGGGAGATGATAAATTCTCCAGATTTACGACCCGCACTCTCTGATCTTGGGGAAGTGGATAGATCTTCCTTTTCCCCAAACAATTTCATAATGCAATAAAAATGGGATACACAAAACAATAAATTGCGATTCTGTGAAAAGGGGAAACCCAAGCATTCCAGCACCCTCTTGTGGTGAAGTCAAGGCATAGACTAGAATGATTGACATTGAGGCCTACACACTGCTCATCTGATGCTCAATATGGGGCTTGAGTCCATATGGAGTTTGTAGCCTCACAATGTGCATTGTTCCACCAGAACAACACTGCACTAGTTGTTGAAAAAAACTTCCCTAGTACTACACTACATTACACAGGGCCTTAAGTAATACTTTACGACTTGGTCATGGCCATTCTAACAGGAATTTATTAACAGGGGCCTTGTTCTAACAGATTAATGCTCAAGTAGACTACTAGATAGCTAGCCTTATGAGAGCCGTTTTATTTCAATGTACCTATATTGTTTACTTCACTTGAGGTTTGTACTGGTACAACAAAGCAGAACAACAAACCTGGGGTGTGTTTCTCAAAAGAGTAGTTGTTTGTTGTGCCAGTTAGCAACTTGGGTAGTTGTCAATGGGAAATTGTATTGCAAACAACAAAGTAGCTAATGTAGTTATCAGCTATGGTTTCGAGGAATGCACCCCTGCAACAATCTTACCTGTTTTACCCATCTGCTTGGCTTGGCCTAAAACCTGTCTATCTATTTCTGATCTACTGGTACTCATATTCGGTAATGCGAATTCAGTTCAAAATACATCATCTTATCTGTCAGTTTGAGAGTGAACACGGGTGTAATTTAAAGTTTAGAGAATGGGGATAAGACATGTATGTGATTTGATGCGCTATGTGCCGGTGCGTATTTGGTGAAAATCTGACAGATATAGTACCCCAGGTTCATGTCAGTTTGATGTTAAAGCAGCATGTGTTCAGATACCATTAAAAACAGATGCCCTTTTGAAGTAGTACTTGGAAGAAGTCTCGGAGGATTGTAAACGTTGTGAATTTATAAATGTTATGCAGTCTTCTTGACACATGCCTATGGTATTACTAATGACAATATGTAGAATCAGTATATAATAAATAATGAATGCATACTCGTTGCTGGCAATCCGTTGTCCAGGTTTGGATTCCTTTATTAGGTTTATCATCCGGCAGACATGACCTCTGCCCCAAAATACAAGAGAAACAGATACAGGTGGACTAGAAACACTGATGTGGGGATAATACTCCTTCAGCACAGTTTCTCAAAAGGAAAAAAAAGAATAAAAATAAAAATATCACCATGTCATAGAACTAGTGCAAAAAAGTCCTATCCATAGAAGCACAGTGTATAAAATGCCATAAGAAGTGTTTCCCCCTCATGGTCGAGAGGAATGAGCAGTGAGAGCGTCCCCTCTGAGACTCTTAGAAAACAAGGTGCCATCTAGAACCTTCCAAAGAGGTGCTTTCACCCCGTCCTCACAGAGGAACCATTTTAATGTCCCTCAGAACGATTCCAGGTTCTTCTACTCACTCTTTTTTGCATCAACAACACAACCTTAGATCAGTGACGAGCAGCCTGGATTCATTAGTTATCATCAAGTGGCACATCTTCTAATGCCTCTTTTCCACTGTTGGTTTTCGGGTAGGCCTACAGCGCGACACAGCTTGACACGGCCACCACATTTTGCTTTTCAAATAGGCACGAAACAGTTCAATCGCAAAGCAAAAAGTGGCGGCCGAGTCGTGCTGTGTTGAGCTGTAGGCCTACATGTACCGGAAAACAGTGGAAAAGAGGCAATAACTACCTGCTTTTACCTGTCAATTTCAACCAATCAAGTCAATCAAGTGACATAAAACCAACATTTGGAATATGTGGCACTGAATTGTAGCCAATTCAATGAATCCAGTTTGTTAATCACTGCCTTAGATGTTCCACACACAGGAGAACATTGATGCTTCTGATGTGGAACCATTCTTCTCTTCTTTTGTGCAGGCCCTCTGATGGCTCTGCTGTGGGGACGAGTTGAAGAACTCTTTGTCTAAGAATATCATGGTGTGTCTCTATGTCATCCGTCACAACACACATAAGCTACAAAGGAGTACAAGTGGCCTTAGAAGGACTGTCCTCGGGGATGGGTAGTTAATGCAGACTGAATGCAGACAGGGTTTTTTTTTGTGGAAATGTCGAACAATCAGAACAGGCTGTTTTTTTCCGAAATGTTGAAAGCACTTGAAACACTTTAAATATTACAAGGCCTAATAGACGAAACAACAGTGAAAACTCAAGACATCATCATCATCATCATCATCATCTTCTTCTTCTTCAGAGACATATTAAAATGAGAAAGCTATCAAACATCAAATAAACTGTGAAACCTGTAAAGCGAATTAAGAGGAGGAGGAGGAGGAGGAGGGGGTAAGAGTTGAAACATTTCTCGGTTCAGATCTTGAGGAAATTAAGAACTTTCACGAACATCCGTCATAAAACATGCCATTAGCTGATTTGAACTGTTGAATTTCAAAAACAGCGCAAAAAATATGTCATTCACTAAAAGCTGTCTACCAAGTCATTAACACATCTCAGAGAAGGCTCCAGAGCCAGGTAGTCATTTACTGCTCAGTGTTTGTTGTCAGAGCCAAACATCATGAAAACAAAGGTAGCTTTTTCATAATCATATCATAAAGTCACGTCATGCTTGACTAAAACGTCTTGGCATAATAAATAACTGAACTAGTAAAAGCTTTTTTTGCTCTAAATGACAAATGGGGTGAGACTATGGCAGTTTAATTTCAGATGTTCTATATTAATGAAGCATAACAAAAAGCTATAAACCGATCGTGGGTGGGAAACCATCTGTCTGTCTGTCTGTCTGTCTGTCTGTCTGTCTGTCTGTCTGTCTGTCTGTCTGTCTGTTGACTGAACTGTTGAGGGAATCCTTTGGTTTCTAACAGAACTGAGCTGCCCTGGCGTCCAACACAACTCAGGGTCAGAGTGTGGCACATCGTGGCTGACCGTTGAAACGTATCAGTACTATTCCTTGTCAACGAGATGTCACCGTCACATCAACTGAACACATATGAACTGAAAACACGATTTAAAAAATAATAATAATTCAACAGTAACTGAAAATCAAAATGTTTTTTTCCTAATGTTTCTTTGACAAAAGACACAAGCCCATGAAAACAGAACACATGTGTGCTATTACACACTCCAATAAATAAAAAAAGAAAGTGACAATTTCAGCAGCATAAAAAGAAGAACCAGCGAGAGGAGGGGGAGGAGTCTTTGCAGGAACAGAATTTTCATTAAAAAAAAAAATAGGCCACTTGTACTCATACCCTGCACTGTGACATCACACCGCCATCAAGCAGGGGAACCAATCACCAGTAAGATTTCAGAGAGGGGAGGGGGGAGAAGAAGAAATGGGACTTCCCCCTCCAGGTGTCAGTACCTCTTCAGGAAGCTGATGCGGGTTAAGTGGTGGCGGGATGGGGGAGGTGGGGCAGATCTTGTACCACACCTATGCAGAGAAGAAGGGCGGCGTGTAGGGGTTTGTCCAAGAGTCGGTGGGGTCGGAGGGTGGATCGTGAGTTGAGAGTGTTTGTGTCAAGAAATGGTGAGGCTGGTGGTTGGGTGGGTGAGATCTGGAGTACATGGGTGGAACATTAGGAGGAGGCGACTACCTCAATGACCTCTGTGTTTGGTTAAGAAGGAAAGTTCACCTAAGCAGCTCAGATGGGAAAACTGTTAAATACATGTAACATTAGCTTCCACTAGCTAACATTTAGAGGTGCCATACACTGTAGACATAAATATGCCAACACGTCAAAACATTAGCCATTAGCAGCTAATGTTATTCAATGAAGCTTTCAGACCTGAGCTACTTCAGTGACCCTTCCTTCTTCCTTGCATTTGTCCTCTCGCGTTGTAGTACCAGTACCAGCAGAGCACGGTGGATGTCTTGCGGTTCCTGCTGGGTGACGAGGTCATTCCTCCCGGACAGCAGTGGCGTTCTCCTCCAGCGTTACCATGGCGTCCATGCCCGCGTTGCCGCCAGCGATGGTTGTGATGGAGACCACGGTGTGCAGCAAGATGAGGACGAGCATGCACAGCTTGAGGCGGCCACTGCCGCAGAGGCGCGAGGCGCACGACACCGCCTGCCACGGCGACCGGGGTGGCCATGACGACGACGACCCCTGCAGCTGGGTCAGGGCACACGCCGCCCCCACGGCCGGGTCACACCCGCTCCACCTGACGTCGCAACACTCCGGCCCGTCACTGCCACTGTCCACGGCCTCCTTCAGGCCTGCAGTCACAGACAGACAGACAGACAGACATCAGACAGACAAACAAACCGACAGACAGAACAACAATGTGTCATGACGTGATAGCAAGGGGAAGAGGAAGTCCATGCGTTTAGTTTAGTTTAGTTTAATTTTTGCTTTTTCCATTAATTTATTTTCTTGGGATATTCAAAAGATATACTGTATTTCTTCAGGGACATACAAGGATATATAAGGCACGCATTTTGGAAGAAAAAAAGTTTGTCATTTTAGAGCAAGGGTGTCAAACATAAGACCCGGGAGCCAGATGGAGCCCGCCAGTTAGTTCAATACAGATTGTCTGAGATTTCAAGTTTTCAATAATTGGATCAAATTTGCCTTTTTTGCTTGCCATTTACAGCTAATACTCATGATATACCTGCTTGACATCCACCTTGATATGATTGACTAGCAATATATTTCCGCTAGGAAGCAGAAATTTGCAATATTTTGCAATTATATTACTGGTCCAGCCCACTTGAGATCAAATTGAGTCTATGTGGCCCCTGAGCCAAAATGAGTTTGACACCCCTGTACAGTGTTTTACTCCCTTCGAATGAGTTTGACGCCCCTGTAGTGTTACACTCCCTTCAAATGTATTATTTGGGTAAATAGCGCCCTCTGTGGGAGCAAATGCAACATTTGGCAGCACAGCAAAGTTGTAGTTCTGTCTTTTCTCTCTCTCTTTCCATTTTTCTCTCTCTGTGTCTCTGTCTCTCTTTCTCTCTCTCTCTCTCTTGAGCGTGCATGTGCGCGTGCACACGCACGCACGCACGCACGCACGCACGCACGCACGCACGCACGCACGCACGCACGCACGCACAGGGAAACATGCCAAGGATGGAGAGAGAGAATCACAGCTAGAGGGAGAATATAGTCAGAAAAGGAAAAAGAGTAAGAGATAAGATGGAGGGAGGGAGGGAGAGAGAGAGAGAGAGAGAGAGAGAGAGAGAGAGAGAGAGAGAGAGAGAGAGAGAGAGAGAGAGAGAGAAAGAGAGAATCACAGATAAAGGCAATGCAGAGGTCTGCTGGACAGCATTGTGTTTGCACTCTGCAGCGAGTTACATACTGTATAGCACTATTAAGTTACTGCAGAGGACAAGGTTTTACACGAAAACATCACATAACAAAATGAAATAAAATCTTTCCTGTCAGTGGGTTGAGTCCCTTGCTGTCTAGTCTGTCTCCCACGATTAGGCTACTGCGGCGGAGATGTGCAGATTTTTATATGTGAAGTAATCTTTCTTCAACTCTTCACATTATAAATGAATGCAATGAAACTACTGACAAATCTCCTCCTCTTGAAAGAAATACTGGCAAGTTGTACAACTCTCTGCATCGGCAGGAAACGCAGTAAACTCTGCAGTGATAATTCAACACTTTCAGAGTCTCATTTAACACTCAGTCTTGCTCCTCCAACTCCCTAGATGATAAATAAGCACTGCAAAATCTACTGTGTATGAAGTAATAAGAATCATTCTTTATGGAAGTGTGGGCTCTGCAGGCTTTTTAATATGATAGTATCGGCCTTCATCTGGTTTCTGACGTACCGTACGGCCGTGATGTCTGCCACTTACCTGGCTGTGAGCCCTCCTATGCTCGTCAATTCAATTCAAGCACGGCATTGACGTCATCGCTGAGGAGCGCTACGCTACACATACCACTGCAGTCAATATCAAGTGAAAGACACCCAGACTACGACTAGCGCCGCGGGGAGAGATCATAACTGAGCTGAGGCATACGCAACGCTATAGATGGAGGCTTCACCTCGTCCTTCCTTCTCTCAGTGAAGCAGCAGTGAGGAGGGCCATGATATCAGGAACCTACTGTATCACCACTCAATATTCTTTTATATTCTTCCGCAGCAATAGTGAGCTCAGCAACTTTCCAAGGTTCGTGGGCTAAATTTTAGGAAGGATGGCTGAAAGCAGTAAATAATGCGTTCCATTACTCTGCACTAAATATTGCATTACAGTAAAAGAGGAGCGGTGGTGCTGCATACTAAGGCACCTGTCTATTAACGGGATGTACAGTATGCCTGAACGACTTGGGGACAATGACATTAGGTTTGAGGCGGACCAGGCAATCCATTTTCCAACCCTATCCCCACTTCCATGCTGCAAACTGTAGTGTCCATAAACTCAGAAATTATATTTTGAAAAGTGTGCCTCATATTATTTTCTGGTCATGATAGGCAGTCCCCATAATTTAGGGAATTGGGACCAATAGTGTGGTCCAGGTCTACCAGGCGAGTGGAGGTCTCTGCACTCCAGAAACTGTCACTGTCACTGCTATTGTTGTGTCTTTGGTGGTGTAGGGGGGGTAACTGGGTACGCAACCCCCAGCAATTACAGTACATTTCACCTGAGGGAGTTTGGCCAGTTGTCTGTCTATCTATGAGTATATTTGTTTGTGTCCGCCCGCAGTGCTTTGAGTCGCCTGAGAGTAGAGGATCACATCCATCAGGCATTGACAAGGTGAGGTAGGTTGCCATTTATGATTGCTTTACACCAGGGTTTCCCAAACTGGGGTGCGTCGTGCACCCCTGCAGGTGTGCGGCCTGCCACAAGGGGTGTGCGAGCTGAATAGAGTATTGGCTGAGATGTGTGTTTTTACAGAATTAATGAACATTACATGTTGTTTGGTGAATTGTATGTTGGAAGGATGCATTTTTAAGTGTAATTTATAACTCCTAGACTTGTCATGCAACAAGTTCCATTGTAATGATGGCAGAAAAAACGTCAGGTCTATTGGAAATGAGTTTTGCTCAAAATGTGCGGTTGTGCAACATTCGCTTAGGGGGTGCGCGAACCACACTGAAATCAGTAGTAGTAGTAGTAGTAGCCTTTATTCGTCCCAGTATGGGCAATTGTTTTGCAGTGGTGGTACACCTCTCAACCCCTCCACCTTTTTATGCGTTTTTAACTGTTATTTATGTCTGTTAAATGTTTTATGTGTGTGTGTGTGTGTGTGTGTGTGCGGGTGTAAGATATGTAAAAGGGGGTGCGCAGGGGAAAAAGTTTGGGAACCACTGCTTTACACTATGAACTGAAATATTGATATTCTCATGTCCAAAAGGGGGTCCCGGTGGGAAATGTTTGGGAACTGCTAAGATAAGGTATTGGCATGAATACATAGTGCGAGTGTTTACCTGTGAAGATAGTCCGTAATCCCTAGTAATTCACTGTGGTGCAAGGCATTGGGAGGGATGCGTTGTGTGTGAGTATTGGCCTACAGTCCACACTCATCAGTAACCCCTAGTAATATAATTCACACTATGTGGTAAAAAGTGAAGTGAAAGCCCATTGGGAAACTCCAACTCCCATTGTCATTGTGACACAGCACTCCACAGCACACAAGTGAACACTGCACACAACGAAATTGCATTTATGCCTCACCCGTGCAAGGGGGCAGCCCTCAGTGGCGCCCCATGGGGAGCAGTGCGGTGGGACGGTACCATGCTCAGGGTACCTCAGTCATGGAGGAGGGTGGAGGAGAGCACTGGTTGATTACTCCCCCGACCAACCTGGCGGGTCGGGAGTCGAACCGGCAACCTCTGGGATGCAAGTCTGACGCCCTAACCGCTCACCCATGACTGCCCGTACTAGGTATTGGCACGGATGCATAGTGTGTGTGGCGTACTGGCCTTCAGTAGCAATGCCGATGAAGCTGGGGAGGCCTCTCCAGACTGGTTCCAGGTATTGAGGTATTGGGATGGGTGCATAGTGTTAGTGCTTACCTGTGCAGATGAAACGGGAGAGGCCTCTGTACACCAGGTACAGCTATCTACCCACCAGAAAGGTTGAGGTATTGGGATGGACGTATAGCATGCCGCGGCTTACCTGTGTGGATAAAACAAGCCTTGATACTACACTAGTGTCACTACCCCTCCAGGCTGCTGTTGCCGTGTGTTTGTGTCAGGGGCTGCCCTCACTTGTGTAGATGGAGCTGGAAAGGCCTCCATACACCAGGTATCTACCCACCTGAAAGGCTGAGGTATTGGGATGGATGTATAGCGTGTGAACTGCGAATGCTTACCTCTGCAGATAAAACAAGCCTCTATACTACACTAGTGTCCCTAGTGTTTGGGTCAGGTTGCTGCCCTCACCTGTGCAGATGAAGCTGGACAGGCCTCCGTACACCAGGTCGTCGTTGTCCGGCAGCACGAAGGGACAGCTGGTCTCCACCTCCAGGCAGTATTGCTTGCACGGGACGCGGTGGACACACTGCTGCTGCGAGGTGGGGAAAAACTCCGCACACAACCAGGCCTTGTAGACAGACTGGAGAAGATGAGGAGGAGGCAGAAGAAGAAGAAGAAGAGGAAGAAGAAGAAGAAGAAGAAGAACAAGAAGAAGAAGAAGAAGAAGAAGAAGAAGAAGAAGAAGAAGAAGAAGAAGAAGAAGAAGAAGAAGAAGAAGAAGAAGAAGAAGAAGAAGAAGAAGAAGACAGTGTCAGCAATACAGTATGGCGTTAAAAATACATTACATTAGTATACAATCCTGGGCCGAGGAGAACACCCAGGGAAACAACACTCACACTCCGATGTGTCTTGAGTTGTGTTTTGTATTCGATGCAAATAAGACCCCTAAGGTTTCACCCTAGTGTGTCTTCCTCTGAGTCAAAAAAACCTATTGTTACACAAGTGCCTACAGCGGTACATTTTAGATTATGGATAATAAAATGAGAATGTTTGGAAAGAAAGAAAGAAAGAAAGAAAGAAAGAAAGAAAGAAAGAAAGAAAGAAAGAAAGAAAGAAAGAAAGAAAGTGAAGGAGACCTTGCATGACTGAAAACAGGAAGAAGAACGATGCAGAGCCAAAGCAAAAGCAAAATATACTGTATTCTTCTCCATCTAAAGACACTATACCCGAGGCAAGGGACCTCTGCTTAAAATGGAATGTACATTATAATAATGATTATTAATGTTGTATTTTTGTTGTTATCATTCTTTTATTATTAATGATGAAAGAAAGAGGAGCAGACAAGAACAAAGTGGAAGTTAAGGGAAGAGGGAGAGGGAGATGGTTTTGCATGCCAATGGGTGTTTTGTTCAAAAGAAGTATCTAAAGTTAGTCTGTGATTATAATCCGAGGTAGTTTCCACCAAACTCCATGAACTAATTCCACACAGCCCTTCGGCAGCACCCTTGTGTGGGTGTTTAGTGGGTGTTCTGTGGAGAGATTACAAACCTCTGCAGTGTATGTGTAGTGTAGGCCTGAATTTCTAAATGGATACGCAGTAGTGGTGGCCGAGACCCCATCGTTTTCTGACGAACCGACACAATGCATCAAAGGCACCCATAAAAATGATGCCGGCTGATTCACCGTTGATGTGAAATATCAATAACTTCCACTTGGTTTTCAGCTGCATTTACGTAACTTTAAAAGAAAGTGAGATACCACTATTGTTAGGTGTGGTGCTTTGGTGCTATTCTTCATAGGGAAGCAAAGGAGGAGAGGAGAGGACAGGAAAAGAGGAGAGCAGAGGACAGGAGAGGACAAGAAAAGAGGAGAGGAGAGCAGAGTGAGCTTAGTTAGATATAAACGTTATTGTCCCCATGGGGAAATTGTGGCCAGCAGTAAGGTACACAAGGCATGTTGCTATTTGCCTATGGATGCCTATGGAATAGCAGAGGAGAGGAGAGGAGAGGAGAGGAGAGGAGAGGAGAGGAGGCATCAGTTCAGATCCGAACAGATGTAAGGTGAGGTAAGGTGAGGTGAGGCGAGGCGAGGAGATGAGAGGAAAGGAGAGGAAAGGAAAGAAAAGGAGAGGAGAGCAGAGGAGAGGAGAGGAAAGGAAAGAAAAGGAGAGGAGAGGAGAGGAGAGGAGAGGAGAGGAGAGGAGAGGAGAGGAGAGGAGAGGAGAAGAGAGGAGAGGAGAGCAGAGGAGAAGAAGGGTATGACTGGATGGGACAGGACAGCACAGGAGAAAGCACAGCACAGATGACAGCGAAGGAACATAACACAAAAAGAAAGGGAAGGAGAGAGGAAACGAGAGGACTGACAAAAGGATCTCTCTCTCACTCTTTCTCTTTCTCTTTCTGTCTCTCTTAGCTTGCACAGCTTGTGATCTGTCTCATGAGCATGAGTTCCCGCAGTCTGGCCTGCCCGGGCGTCTGAGGCGGCTGTAATCCCATCCTAAGCCCCAGCGCCTCATTGCCCTCCCTTGCTCCACTATTTCATCACAGACAGGGAACGAGGGAAGATGGATGTATGTGCACCGTAAAGAACAAACTCACCCCAGGATGCCAGCGGATCCCTGGAAACAGACAAGGTTCAAAATAGCCATCACATCCCTCCTGTTACCTTTGATATTTTTTTTTCCTGGCCATTGCAAAGCTTCCAGATAGCCTTGGCTTTTCTATCAGTGGTGCATGGCAATTGTGTTATATATACTTTTTTTTGTTGGTCTGGGGATTGTGTCTGGCCAGCACAGGTCTGTTCGTGTTTAGTAACTGAGGTGGTCATCTAGGCCAGTGTTTCTCAACCTTTTTTTAGGCGAGGCATCCTTTCAATTCATTCAAAATTTCAAGGCACCCCAGACAACAAGCTGTAACATGGCACCGCATCCAATACCACACAAGCTTAGAAAAGTAACACATTGGGAGATGTCACACGACCTATGTTCGAAGTTGCAGCTGACTGGGGCGACCTATATTTACTTTATTGTGCGTAAATGGCAGATGAAAGATTCCACTGACTAACATTAACTTATCAATTTAGACAAATATGTATTATATTACATAATTTATTTATCAGCCACGTTTCCGCAGCACCCCTGAGGAAGGCCTGCGGCACCCCAGGGTGCTCCGGCACCCCTGCTGAGAAACACTGATCTAGGGTCATCAAAGGTATAGAGTTGTTGTCAGTTCTAGATTCAGAAAGGTAGCCGCTTACTGCAGATGGTCCCGTCGACGGGCCTATTCACTCTTTGCTGAAAACACTCAACGACATCATAACAACATTGCTATGACAAGGCAGAGTCTTTTGTAACCGATTAAGACGTGGTCATCATTACCATTTTGGGGATAGTGAGGTTATAACAGAGGCTCTGCGTTAAAGGGTTAAAGAAGGTCAACAGACCTATGCTGCCTGTGAAAAACCTCCAAAAAGCAAAATGCCTTTCGAACAATGGACTGTTCGAATCATCAGAGTGGCGATAGATTTGCTGCATGCCACTAACAACAGCCTGGCATTCTCCTTCATTTTCCTTCTAAACCAGGTAACTGCACTGAATAGCAATTGTATATTCCCTTTTCACTTGCTAGAACAGTGATTCTCAAACAAACGCCCCCTTGACCTCATCACAAGTCCCCCAATGCCCCCTTGGCCACATCATAAGCCTGTCAACGTATTAATAAATAAAATAGACCAATACACCTCAGCGGCAACTGAGCACCGCCCCTCTCAGCTGTATCCTTCTCAACACCCCCCTAGGGCTACCCAATGCCCCCTGATGGGCTGTAGAGCCGACGTTGAGAAGCACTATGCTAGTGTGACAGAGGCCAACTAGCAGAGTGTGGCGTGGATCGTTAGTAAACCTCCCTCCCGAGGCCTCAATACAGTGTGGTACCGTTGGGCTATTAAGACCTTCAGCTCAGTGGTCTCATACTGTGCCTCCCATTGTCGAACCAATGCACTGACGAGGTGGTGAGTTTGTGGCCCCGAGGGGGACGAACTGCGTGGGAACACCTCTGTCATACTAAAAGGTTAGAGTTATGGAGTGGGTGATGGGGGGGGGGCACATTTTGCTGACGGCTTTAAACTTCATGTTGCACGTTTCGCACGTTGCCTGAAGTTTTCTTGGCGAGTAATGAACTTGTGGATTTTTATCTCTGTTGTGTTTGCGATTGTGGGGCCACGGGAGTACAGTAAGTCTGTTTCCTCCGCAACTCTGCAATCGCATTTGGGCCGCGCTTGGGGAACTATTACAATCAGGAGACCGGGGGCGTAGCTAATGAGCATCAATCTGAATTATATGCACGCTGATTGGATCTGATGGTGGCTCTCATCATCGCGAATAATCAGATAAGGCTCAGTCTCAGGCTTGGCTGGTTAGAGATTCAGAGAGTTTCCTCGGAAAAAGCTGCACAAAGTCGGCAGGGAGACGCACAGACATGCTGCATATAAACCCATTTCATACCCAATATACTAGTGTTTCTCAACGGGGGCAGTACATAATGGATACATTTGAAATGGAGCGGTGCTAAGTTGGGGGCATTAGTCCATTTACATTTGTATTAATTGTAAGGGGGCGTGGGTAGGCTTATGATGAGGTCAAGGGGGTGTGGGGAGGCTTAGGATGAGGTCTAGGGGGCATTTGTTCAAAAAAGGTTGAGAACCACTGCAATATACTGTCTGTAATAATCAAATTGCAAATGTATGGCGTACTGTACTGTATATACGCCTGTGGGGAGATGAGCCATAACAATAACGGACTCTAGCCAACTTTCTGCTCATTGTGTCCTAGGGCTGGACTGGGGAGGAAATAGGGCCCAGGCACTGCTGACTTAAAGGGACCCCTCATAACTGGCGGCACAGAACTGACTCACCCGTGGGCCCCGCATAGCCAGGCCATGCCCTCCTTGTGACGTAACACCTTCAGCGTTGCTACAAGTCAGGTCAAGGGCAATGCAAGTACTTTCAGGGGAGGCCGTTTCGGAAATGCCGTTTGGGAAATGCTAATTGTAAGTCTCAAAGAGATTTGAAAGTCGATGATAATCAGGCTAGGCCCCGCGCCCTTGTGGAGCCCTCTTTTCAGAAATGTAAGAAATTATATCTAATATATATATTACATTTCTGAAAATAGGGGCCCACAAGGTTGCGAGTCCCACCGGGAAATGCCCGCTATGCCAGATGGCCGGTCCAGCCCTGTATCCTCAACCCCTCTAACCCCCTGTTTCCCAACCAGGGGCACGTGAAAAAAGGTTGGGAAACACTGCTCTAACCCATCATCTTCTGTGAGCTGCCACCAAAATAGCCATTTCAGGGATTTGAATAGCGTAGCATTTCGGAGGGAGAGAGAGAGAGAGGGTCCTCCTATTCGGTATGCACCAAACCACTCCAAACTGCTCGCAAGAGTGGAGATATCTTGAAGAGGGAACTGGCTGACGGTATTCTCTCCCGGACAATAAGCCCAGGCAGGCAGTAAGAGACCTGGGGACACAGTCTAGCTAGCGCAAGGCAAGACTGGGGCTTCATTAAAAAACGCTGACACAATCACACAACCACAGCACAGTAGTATAAGTACTGTTGTGTGTGACAGAGTGAGGGTGAGTAAAGAAAGTGTGTCTGTGTTTCTGTGTGTGTGTTTCTGTGTGTGTGTGTGTGTGTGTGTGTGTGTGTGTGTGTGTGTGTGTGTGTGTGTGTGTGTGTGTGTGTGTGTGTGTGTGTGTGTGTGTGTGTGTGTGTGTGTGTGTGTGTGTGTGTGTGTGTGTGTGTGTGTGTGTGTGTGTGTGTGTGTGTGAAGAGGGATATGAAGAGACATAAATTACTGTAAATACACTTCTCACAAGTTTTTACATCTGCGGTTCCACACACACACACACACACACACTTACTTACACAGAGAGAGAGAGAGAGAGAGAGAGAGAGAGAGAGAGAGAGAGAGAGAGAGAGAGAGAGAGAGAGAGAGAGAGAGAGACTTGCAGAGAGAGAAATCTGCGGTAATTGCTGTGCTGTGAATGACTGCCATTTTTTCCACCCTGTCACAAACACTTCAGCTGTGATAAATCAGAAGCCTTCTCACAGACTCACACACACACACACACACACACACACACACACACACACACACACACACACACACACACACACACACACACACACACACACACACACACACACACACACACAGACACAGACACAGACACACGCACGCACACACACGGACACACACACACACGGACACACGGACACACACACATGGACACACACACTTCCCTGTCCCCTGCTTGCAGCACAGCACAGCACAGCACAGCACAGAGAAGGAAAAGCCTTTCACACACCAGACGCCGGGCCACAGCACTCCATAATCAAAGGGTGCACTCCAGACACCAGGGTACCTTCTGTCATAATCTCACCATGTGCCCCCCCATTAAGGCAACACCAAAGGTGGAGTCAAGCTCGTTTACCTTCATTCACACAGATCATGGACCATGTGTGTTATATTTAGCTGTTTTATGCCTTTCATTTTTATTTTTGATGAAATACTAGGGAGAGAGGGATGTGGGAGGTTCAGAAAATGATCTCTGGCTGGAATCAAAACCGGTCCTTGGCAGTATGGTATGGTGCCTTTAGTTAGCTCTGTTGCTGTTGTCATGGTAAGCCTACAGTACATTTGTGGGACACACTAATAGACACTAATGATTCTGGTTAAATCGTACACCATACTGTATATACTGGTATATGTATAGCACACGTACTATATTTACACACACACACACACACACACACACACACACACACACACACACACACACACACACACACACACACACACACACACACACACACACACACACACACACACACACACACACACACACACTCATTTTTGTCATTGCATTGTCTTGATGTTATGAAATTAGGTTATGATTGTTATGATTGTGTCCAGCATAATCTTTTTATTTATCTTTTATTGTTTTCTTTGTTTGTGTGTGTGCATGCGTGCATGAGTGTGCACTTTCTCACATGAACACTCCAGACAACTGGCATCGTGCAGCAGCCTCCAGAGCTGGTGTGGGAATGTGTGTGTGTGTGGATTTTAAAGCGCTTTGAATTCAACTTCATAGTTGTGATACTGCGCTATAAGTACATGTTGTATTGTATTGTATTGTAAGAATCCATTGCTTTGTTGCTGTAGTAATTATGATGGTAAATTTGGGGGACACGCCAATGGATCAGGCAAATCACACACCAAGAATCCATTCCTTTGTTGCTAGTAATTCTGCTATTAAGTTTGGGGGACACACCAATGGCTCAGGTTAAATTGCCTTCAGAATGCACTGCTTTGTTGCTGTAGAAATTCTGGTGGTGAGTTTGGGGGGGGACACACCTTTTAATCTGTAATTAACTAGCAGCGATGGGCTCCACTGCTCTGTGCCGCGGCTGGTGTCTGGGCTCATATGAGCTGAGCGAATGTTTGGTAGAATACTAATCTCAGATATCTCTCTTTCTCTCTCTCTCTCTCTCTCTCTCTCTCTCTCTCTCTCTCTCTCTCTCTCTCTCTCTCTCTCTCTCTCTCTCTCTCTCTCTCTCTCTCTGTCTCTCCCTCGCTCCCTCCCTCTCTCTGGCCGCTAAATTTAGCTATCTGTCAGAACTGGAGGCTAATTATGAGGGAAAGCACGTTCTAGTTTAACTCCACCCTTTGAGCCTACACAGAGAATAAAATGGAGAAAGGTATACTGAGAAACAAAGAGAGAAAGACAGAGCGATAGTTAAAGAGAAAGAAAGCACCCAAACGAGCTGAGAAAGACAGGGAGTAAGGAAAGAAGAGAGCGTGAGAAAAAAAAACACATTTTCTGTTTTCAAATCATTTTGTTTGCACAACACAGCCACATCTTTAGTAGTGTGTGTTCAAAAAAAACAAAACAAAAAAGGTTTGCACTGTATGTTATCCAGGACTAATCAGGTCTTCGCTGCATTCAAGCTGTGCTGCCCTGAGCGGTAGCTAAGGCAACGAGATGTTTCAGAAGTGATCATCAGAGGCCTATTTGCCTAAACGCTGCCAAATCCCTCCACTGTGCACACTGCACTGCTATGGCTCATAAATCGCTAGGAAACAGAACAATATCGAATCATATAACTCACTCGTTTCAGGCGCATGCGACTTGACAGCGCCTATTTATTTACTTAGCGTGAGAAATGTAACTCCGGTCGTCTGCAGTAATGAAAGGTGGGCTTCCCTGCGACGGAGAGAGAGTCCTCCGGCGCAGCGTGTCCCAGGATAATTACACACAGCCTCGGGAGACAGGAACATATTGATGGAAACCCCTTCTGTGTCCTGCTCTAAATTAAGAGAAATCCTGCCTGTCTTAATTGTTGTTACGCTGTGGGACCGCGCACAGGAAGTGTTGCCAGGCAGGCGCAGAATTAGTATCTATGGAGACCACCAGCCAGACCACCTCCCATCCCTATCCCCAACCACCCACCCACCATACACACAGGGATGCACACACATCACACACATCAAACACTACACACACACACGCACGCACGCACGCACGCACGCACGCACGCACGCACGCACGCACGCACGCACGCACGCACGCACGCACGCACGCACGCACACACACACACACACACACACACACACACACACACACACACACACACACACACACACACACACAGCCCTGGACACACTCACACACACACACACAGCCCTGGACACACACACACACACACACACACACACACACACACACACACACACACACACACACACACACACACACACACACACACACACACACACACACACACAGGCCTGGACAGACAGACAGACAGACAGACAGACAGACAGACAGACAGACAGACAGACAGACAGACACACACACACACACACACACACACACACACACACACACACATACATACACGTACACACACACAGTCAGGTGATCAGGGTGCAGCGAGCGTCTGACCGACAGACTCTGTCGTTGCTGCTGCTTGTCCAGCTTTGTCTTTTTCTTGATCTGCTGTGCAACAGGTACAAAACATTCAAATCAAGACACCTCCACATCACTGGTTCAAATGGCAGCATACAGTGCTTGGGGCAGTCACGGTAAGTTACGAGGCGGGTACCTCGCCTGTGCACCTGCGACATTGCACAGTATGTGGCAAGTACATTACATTACATTTAGCAAACGCCTTTGACCAAAGTGAATTACAAGGAGGAAATTCAAGCCAGAACAGGATAAGGGGCAATCGCAGAGTACAGCCTGTATACAAATAATTAGTAAGAAAGTTTAGATAATGAACAAAGACATCTAGGCGCAGTGTACAGTTGCAAAACTGACAGCATTGTCCAACACATGGTAAAAGAAGATGTAGCATACAATAAGACACCAAAAAGTGTGTAAAGCAATTTAGGCACATACAGTAAAAGGTGTTAAAAACAGTGACCTAAGGAAAGAAGTAAAAAATTACGGAAAGAAGGATACAAACTAAGGCCATGATGTGAGTATATATATAGTTTTGAAAACTCTTACAGTATGGGCCATATAAGTAAGCACTCATACCACATTCTATACCCAGTGTTTATGTTGTTGCAGTTTATGGCATGTGTATGCCTTACTTGAAGGCTATGCGGAAAACGAGGACTAGGCCACTTTTATAGTATGTGCCATATAAGAATTGCACAATCCATAATGTATGAATCATTTATAAGTTTAATATATAGTACATCTATTCCGCATGGGTATGGTGGTGATAGCCAGGCTAACCCAAATCCCCAGACACTAATAGGTGGGGGGTAGTGACTCAGTGGTGCTGTCCTCTATGCTCTCCTGTTCTGCTGTGACTAAGATCCCCCCTAACAATCTCATCTGGCCTGTCCCCAGGTGCCGTTGTCAAGGCTGTAGCCAGCTCATACGTCAGATGGAGGGGATGAAAAGCCAACGTTTTTTTAGTTCACTGGCTAAACAGTACAGTCGTGGGCAGGCCATTAGGGAGTCGTGCAGGCTTTTGGGTGGGCTGAAAGTTTGATTCCTGACAGCACCGTGTGGGTGGAATGAGTGAATAACTAGTGCTCTTCCCCCGCCCTGACCCATGATGGGCGCACGTTGACCACTGTATCGTCCTCTCAAACTGCTCACCAGGGGCGTTGGTTTGGGGCTGCACCCTTGCACCGGTGTGAGGCAAAAAAAAGGCAATTTCATTGCCTATGTGATGTAGTGTGTTGTGTCATAATGCCAAAAAACGGACTTTAACTTACTCTGTGTGTCCACTGCGTGTGATCATGAAACAAATGGATAATAGCGTTTCACTATGCAATTAAATGATATCCGTGATCATGTCCAAATCAACCTCATGCCTGACAATTAAGTTAGCAAAAACTCCACAGGAGCATAATGAAATGCAGCCATAGCCAACTCCCCATTACGATTTTAACTGCATGAATCTGGAACAGATACTCCAGCACAGAGAGAGAGAGAGAGAGAGAGAGAGAGAGAGAGAGAGAGAGAGAGAGAGAGAGAGAGAGAGAGAGAGAGAGAGAGAGAGAGAGAGAGAGCACTCCTGCTGCTGCTGCTGTAGACAAATTTCAGCAATTCCAATTCAAATCAATCAACACAATTCAAAGCAAAACATCTGATAGCCAAAACAGACAAATCGCCCACTGATAGACGCTAGTCGGTCGATGATGAAATCATTTCTGCAAGCATAGTTCAGCCCCCCTGATGCAGCTGGAATTACACTGCAACAAAACAACACCAGACAAATTAACAGACAAACAGACAAAAAGCAACACAGACAAGGTCAACTGATGTCAATGTGTGTGCTGCTAACCCTCCAAAAAAGCAGACCACACAGGTCAACATAATGGCTTATGGAGCCAGGCCCGCTGACAGGGGAGGACATAAGGGTATGTTATCCCGGGCCAAGGAAGAGAAGGGGCCCAGAATTTGGTCCTCATTGAATTGTGTGTGTATTGAGGGGGAGCCCTTACAGATGATTTAGTCCCGGGCCCAGCCAAAGCTGTCAGCAGCCCTGTATGGAGCTGCTGCATGCTATAATAAACAGCAGTACAATACTCTCTCAGTTGTGGGCCAAAGTGCTATGCATTGCAGCCAGACAGCGACTTCCTAGTGACGCAACACCTTCAGCGTTGCTTCTAGTCAGGCCAGGAGCGATACAAATATTGTTTCTGAGCTCCAGAAAAAATCAGGAACTCCTTCCACTTTGCCGGGAAGCAACCAACCAGTAGCAAACCAAGGGAAGTGGGTCAACCATGCCGATTGGGAAATGTTAATTGTTATGCTCTTGGTCAGACCAAGTCTCGAAGAGATTTGAAAGTCGATGATAATCAGGCTATGTGCATTGTGCTGTGCTGTACTGTGCTGTGCAGGGCTGGGAGTAATAGCTTCCTAATGGTGTTTCCACAGGTGTGCAGTCTGTCCCAGCAGGACGACCAATGCAGACACTGCCCGAAGCTTTCCCTCCTCTGCTCTCCTCTTCTCCTCTCATCTTTCTCCCCTTGTCTCCTCTCCTGTGCTCTCCTCACTTCTCCTCTTCTCCTGTGCTATTCTCTTGTCCTCTCCTCTTTTTCCCCATGCCTAGTCTCCTCTCCCGTGCTCTCCTCACTTCTCCTCTCCTCTCCTCTCCTCACTTCTCCTCTCCTCTCCTCTCCCCCATGTTCACTTACTTTTTTCCACATATTTATCAGAGTAGTATTCCTGATTATTGTGACATGAAATGCAGTGTCTTTGTATTAAATGCGTAATGCCTCTGAATGTGCATCTCTTACATGGTGAAACTGAAGACAAGTTTCCACACTTGGGAACAATAAAGGTTCATTCATTCACTCATGCTATCCTCTTCTATTCTCCTCCCTTATCCTCCCTTCCAATTCTCCTCTCCTCTCTCCTAGGCTCATCTGCACTTTCCTCTTCTCATCTTCTGTTTTTCTCATTTTCTCTTCACTCTTCTCTTTGCTCCTCTCTTGTCCTCTCCTCAGCCCTGCCTGACAACTGAGCTCCGTTCATCAGCCAGTGCCCGCAGGGCTGCTGTAAGGTGGAAGCCATAGAGATTCACTCCAGACTCTCTTGCTACTGGATGTGCATTATGCTGAAATTCTTCTGTTCAGTGATCAAGGACAGCTCATGCTTTTCATATGGCTGCATTCGATGTATTGTGTTGTAAAGCAGTAACGTGGACAATGCTTGGACTGGATTACAGCCTTACGTGTAAAACCGTGCAGTCGTAGTCACTAAATGGAGTTTTACTGTACTGTCATTCCTTCAAAGTTGAAGGATATTTCATGGATTTGTGAACTATGTGTAGCCTATAACAATAGTTTTCACACATTCTGATAATTTTGCATTACTGATCTATGAAGGTGCGCAAACACGCACGCACGCACGCACGCACGCACGCACGCACGCACGCACGCACGCACGCACGCACGCACACACACACACAGAGTCTCTATACATTACCCCCTCAGAGCAGGCACGCAGAAATGTGTTTGCAGTGTGACAAGTCATTTCCCCCAACTTGTCACGTGGAGTTCTCCAAGACATCTTTTTTCTCACACACTTCTCTCTCTCACCTCCCACAGAGACACACACTTCAGACCAGTCGGAGCAGATCCTGGAGTGTCTTCATAATCACATAACACGGTGCCGCTTAAATCAGATGCTTAACTTAAGCCCCTTCAATCAACCCCCATCTACTGTGTCTATCACTACACAGCACTACAGGTGACTTAGTGGTGGCTTCAATTAGTTCACACTACTAGAATCTAGTGTTTTGAAAAATCATTTCTCACATTTGAAATCATTCATTAAGATAAATCTCTAGTGGAACAGTTAAATGTTATTGCGTTTGTTGTGCCTCAGTGGGAAGTGTCACAGGCTGTTCTCCATTAGTCCAGCCAGATTTTTTGTTGGGACGTTACATTTTTTGGGGTTTTTTGTCTTTATTGTGTCAGGACAACCTGAAGAGGTGGACGGGAAATGGTTGGGACAAGGGAGATGGGGTAGATTTGGGAAATGAAATCAAGCCCCCGTCCCCCTGCGTAACAGTGCGGCGTCTTTAAGGCCAGATCAGGATGGTTAGGTATCTTGGGTATCTTTTGAGTGGAGAAATGGAATCCTGCTACATGCTCCCAGACCTCCGTGTGTCCTGCCCTGAGCACCACCCTGGGGCTCCAGAGCTACACACACACACACAGAGGTCTAGGAACCAGGCTAACCCCCCCTCCCCCCAGAAGGCGAATTTACATAGGCCTACAGTAGACAGTGTTATAATTGTGATCTAGGAATTAAGGATAACATGTCTACTAACTGTGCTCAACGAGACAGATGACTATTTCAATATTGCATCTGGCCACAGTTCTGTCATTTTTCCAGTTTTGGCCAATTAGGGCCCTCAAGCTTATGTGCATTAATCTGGCCCTGGGTGTCTTAGGCCCTCCACACATCAGTTTCGACAGCACTGCGGAGTTCTTTCGCTTCCGAACCCCGCACACAATTACACCACAGCAGAGAATTGATAAATCAAGTCAACAAAATAGAAATCGCCTCACACTTTTGCGGAGCAGTGCTCTGCACTTTGTCGGAGCCGGTGTGCGGAGGCCCTTAGCCCTTTGAGCTGCAGCCAAGGCCTTGCATGATAACTTTTGAAGGAGTGGACAGATTTTCACCACATTTTCTTTGCCAATTGACCACTCTATAACCTTCACATGAACTCGCTAACTTTGGAGGCCTATATGTTTTCAAGATGGATGGCTTGGCTATGGTGGTATCAGAGTCAAACTTTGGTTTTCATTTTAGCGGCATTCCTTATAAGGGCAAATATACCAAATGAACAGAAAGCTTTTAGTTCTAAAAACAGACACAAAGTAAAAGGATGAAAACATCCGACCGCGCTCGCACACACACACACACACACACACACACACACACACGAAGTGGAAATGATGTTGTGAGTGTGTGTGTGTGACCCCACAAAAGCATCCGTTCCACTCCGAGCTCCGACTCCTCTATAGCCATGGCAACAATGATAAACCGGCTCGACGAGGACTCGAAATTCAAGCGTGACACAAAGGAGGGATTAATGAAATCATATTATCTCTGGCCTCTGGGGCTACATTGGGGATGTATGCTGTGCTGTGTGCTGGCCACTCACAGGAGTGTAAGGAAGGATCGGAGGGAGAGAGAGAGACACACACACACAGACAGACAAAGATGCACACAAGAACACACACAGGCACAGACACAGACACAGACACAGACACAAGCATGCACGCAAGAAGACACACACCTGCAAAGACATGCACTCACGCATAAACGCACACACACACTCTTGAACAAAGAAACATATATTGTGTACACACGCAAAAAGATAAAAAAAGAATAATAGTGAGAAGAGGAACAACAGGAAGAAGAAGAAGAAGAAGAAGAAGAAGAAGAAGAGAAGGCTCATGGGACACCACATAGATCTGGTTATGACCCCTGACCCTTGGCCCCCCCACTCCACCTCCACCCCTACGTTGCCAGGTGAGACACAGCAGGACAGGTGTGGCATGGGGATCTCCAGTAGATGTGTGTCTATTATTGGTTGTCAGAGCATGTGCTGTGTGACCTGCGTGCCCTGTGTGTGTGTCGTGCATGCGTGCATGTGACAGACAGGCAGACAGACAGACAGATGCAGGGCTGGACTGGTCACCTGGTATAGCGGGCATTTCACGGTGCGGGGCCCAACGGTGAGTCAGTTCTGTGCCACTAATTATGAGGGGCCCCTTTAAGCCTAAAGTGCCAGGGCCCTATTTCTCCCCAAGTCCAGGCCTGGGCAGACAACAGACAGATAGGCAGACAGGCAGACAGACAGACAGACAGACAGACAGACAGACAGACAGACAGACAGAGAGACAGACAGGGTGAACGAGACAGACAAGAGACTGAGCAAGCTATTTCTATTCTATGTATTTTAGAAAAGCGCCGAAGGCTTTTTATCCCTAACTGCTCCCACACACTGGGTCACAGCACTCATTAACACTGAGGTCAGTGCTTCTTTAAAATGGATCATAGCCTATACATACCGTACAGACAGTACATCTGAAAATAACACTGACTGGCCCCAATACCAATATGGTATCTTCCAGCAAGACTTATGGTACACTCTGTCACAATCCAGTTTGTCGATTTTTTCCACACAGACAGACAAAAGAGTGGTCTGCTCAACACCAACACCCTTGTCTGGAAGCCTCGCAGAATTGCCACCATAATAAAGGATTGCAGTTGGCTGTAAGCATCTGGCTAGCCACCCTGTGTGGGAATAAACCTTAAAGGAGAATTCTGGCCAACAATTTCAACATATTGCTCACGCTACCTTTGACTTGTCAGTACCCATCCACGATGCTGTTCAGCACCTTCCGAAATCCTAGCGATTCTCATGTGGGCATGGCTTGTTTACAAGTCTTAACATAGTCCAAATATAATACCAAATGTCAAGGCTAATGTGAGCAATACAACTCCATGTTGAAATTGGCCTGAATTTTAAACCTGCTCCTCATTTACAATGATGAATTGGATTGATGATAACCAGTGGCGATAAGAGGATATGATGAATGAACTGCTCCTTAGATACACACCCCACAGAGTCAATTACTACGGAATTCTCACTGGAAGTAATTACCGACAGCACAGATATGAATACTATGATATAGATATGGACACTATACTATATTACTTTTTTTGGTAACATTTTACTTGACAGTACCGTCATCATCAGCATGAATTAACACTGTTATACCAGTCATAAACATTATGCTAATGTTACACCTGTCATAAACATTATGTCAATGTCGTAAACATAGTATAAACATAAGCATAATGAAGTGTTGTGTGCACTTCAAAATGAGCCCTTTAAACCCATTGTTCTGTACAGGTAGGCCTAATAACAATCAAGACTTTCTATGACACTCATAATACAGTTAGTATTATGTCATAATAAAAACAAAACATCGACATAATGTTTATGACATTTTCACGACAACACTGTTATGACAATGTCATGGCATGGTTATGGCAGTACTGCGAAGTTCAGTGTTACCAACCAAGTTTTTGTCGAACAACAACGACATTGCTGCTGTCCTTGAGAAAAGGGACCTCATCTACCGAGACACATGTTTTGAATGGCTTGCCCACCGTGCTTCATTAGTGCCATGTTAGATCTGCCAACGTTTTTTTGCCCTCACACATATACCCCATTAATCAGCACATGGTCTGAAGAAAACCACCTTGGTGTGTGTGTGTGTGTGTGTGTGAGTGTGCACCCGTGTGTGTGTGTGTGTGTGTGTGTGTGTGTGTGTGTGTGTGTGTGTGTGTGTGTGTGTGTGTGTGTGTGTGTGTGTGTGTGTGTGTGTGTGTGTGTGTGTGTGTGTGTGTGTGTGTGTGTGTGTGTGTGTGCATGCGTGTGTGTGTGCGTGTGTGCGTGCGTGCATGCATGCATGTGTGTGTGTGTGTGTGTGTGTGTGCATGAGAAAGAGAGTTTGCATTGTGTGTGTATTGAACAGTGTGTGTCTGTGTGCGTGCACCCACCATGGGCTCTGCCCATTAGATTCTGGGACGAGAAACTAACTGAAAGCATCTGCCCAAAAAACAACACCAATACCACCTCATGACATCCAGACAAACAAACAAGAGGAAAACGAGCCACCATCTGCCCCCCAATCCAGGCCAAGACGCCCACGCGGAGCAGAGTGATGAGGGTTGGTAAACCCATTGTTGTCATTTGGCTACACAACCCCACTTCCAAAAAGTTAGAAGACTGATATATGCACAATCGGAAAAGAAAATGAGCTGGATTTTCACACAATATAGCATGTAGTAAGTATATATTGATTTTTTTAAGTTTCAATAAATAGAATTAGACCTACTGTGTATTTAGTGTAAACTCATCACAAACATACTGTACTTAGAGGGTTTTGCATATGAATCTTCCATATGCACATCTGCAATTTAACAAAAACAACATACCTTAAAAAGAATTATAATAAGACAAAGCCATTTCATGTCCCAACGTTTTTGGAATTGTGGTTGTTGCCTCCTGACTTTATTTTAGCCAGCTTGCTTAGTCTTAATATGCATGTTTTCTTTAGTATAATCTCAGCTCAAGAAAGGTGCCAGGAAAGATTCTGTGATGTATACAGTATTGTGAAATTATATACAAATGTACTATATGAATAAAATATGACAAAGTATACACAATAACAAACAAACCCTTCTCCTACTTCTAAGCAATAGCTTGGATTGCCGAGAGTTCTGTGGCATGCAGGAAAGTGAAATAAAAAGTGATGCAACGTCACATTCCTGCTGCTGAGAAAAACATTGCTTGGTAAGCAAACTGTATGTACATAACCTACAGAAAAATGCGTAGTGTAGTTTCTTAGTGCTCAATAAGCATGTAATGGCTATGGAATCAAGTGGGCCTGGGGAGGCAGGGGTGTCGTACTACATCTGTTGAAAATGTGCAAACATGGTGTGTACGTGAGCAAACATGGTACATTATGTTGCCCAATGAGCCAAAATTGCGGAGGAGGAGGAATTCTCTGGGGAGAGTGAGGGGAAAAAACATGGCTGAAGCTTTGTTGAAACTGCACTGCTTGCTTATTGCATATACTGTAACAGTGCATCATCAAAACACATAGCATACATACTGTACATGCTCATCCTTACTGTTCTCTTGCAGTTCTACTGGACGCCATGGGCTGATCATTTTGCCTTACAATGTTTTACATGGGTAATACCACCAAATCTATAGGTTACATTCGGTAACTCCGGTTTTCTGAGGGAGATGTCTGCGTGTTGTGCTTGCGCCACATTGGCCCTTGCACCCCATTGACCCTTTGCGGGCGTGATTGAAAAGAGCTTCAGCAAGTAGAGCATGCAGAGGCATTCTCCGAAAACAACACACTGTTATTGACTGGCGATAAAAAGCACTGAGAGGCTTGCAGGATCATTTCATAAACATTAACTCTCTACCTAACATTAACTGTATCTATTACTGTGCAATGGTGCTGTTGCTTCCGCCTAGTGTAGCCGGAGGGTACAGAAGGATGTGCATGACTTTGTGACCTAGTAGAGGTCATCAAAAAGATGGAGGAGAGAGAAATGGAGAGATGAGAGGAAGAGGAGAGGGAAAGAGGGGAACGGAGATGAGAGAGGGAGGTAGAGAAATGAAAGGGGAAGAGGGGAATAGAGCAGAGAGAGAGAGAGGTGGAGAGAGGAGAAAAAAAGAAGGGAACAGCAAATTGAGAAGGATGTGGAGACAGGAGAGGGGAATGGATAGAGGAGGGGACTGGAGAGGTGAGAGGAAGAGGATGAGGGGGGGAGAGGGAGATGAAGAGCGGAGAGGGAAGAGGGGGTGGACACAGTCAGGTGAGGGGCAGATGGAAAGAGGAAAGAGGGTAGATGCTCTTGAGAGAGAGGGCAGGTGCTGGAGAGAGCTTGAGGAGGGAGAAAAGCAGAGAGATGAAGAGGTGAGGAGGATCAAAGGAGAAATGTGCAGCACAGAGGCCCACGAGAAAGAGAAGGGAAGGGAAGGACGGATATAAAGATAAGGAAAGGAGAGAAAAGCTGACAAATAAAATGTACTGTAGGCCTAGGGCTGTATAGTATTTTTACAAATACATTGTAACTCGAAATGGGATATTCAATCTCAATGGTGCATGAGTTTGAGTAGGTGAGACTGTGCTGTTGCAGAGAGATTTCACAGTGGTGAAGTGTGATGCAGCAGATAGGTTATCTTTTGATGTTCGCTGTGGCTGGGGTAGGCTGGGGGATTTATTATGTTGCCTGATAACTTTAAAAGAGGATAAGAAAGCTGTCAGTGAAACAAACAGCATGCAGGGCTGCCCCATTTAAAGGGCTTTGTTTTCTATAAACCTGGTAGGTCCAGACAAGGCCGCTGACAGCTTTGCCTGGGCCCAGGACAAAGTAATCTGAAAGGGGCCCCCACCCAATACATACAATGTAATGAGGACCCAATTATGGGCCTCCCATCTCCCTGGACACAGGACAACTGACCCCTTTGTCCCCCCTTGTCAGCTTCCCTGGTTCCAGAACATGACTAATGTGAGGAACATCAATGAATAGATCAAAGGCTTTCAATTGGGAAAAACACACCTAGAAATTTGAGGGTGTTCTTTATTTGAACTGCAAATCAGGACTGTGGAAATTCCCTAGACTTCTAATGATGTAAAGAAAATGAGCTAGATTTTCACACAATATAGCATGTAGTAAGATATCTTTCCCTTTGCCAAGACCTGCTCTACCGTGACTGCAAATTTGCTTTCAATTTGATGCTGATGGACACATGGAAAAACTACTCCAAAAGCAATGGACTCAAATACTGTACACACAGCATGCTCTGTTAATTGGGCAGTACTCAGGCCCAAATACACTATAGAATGTTAAATCGACTCTCTAAGTGTTGAATTAACACTGCATGTTTTACTGTTTACATAAAAATATCCAATTGATTTGGTGTTGTGGCTGAGTTGACAGACACTCTGTAAACTGATCCGCCCCCTGTGGTTGGACGTCTTTGTTGTTTTATTCATACGGGAATTGATTTGACTTCAACAAGATCTAAACAAATCACCACAAGGTCATCTGAAGCGTAGAAAAGTCACTGAAGTAATAAACTGAGGAAAATCACTTTAGTAAATAAACTGAAGAAAATGAAGTTAAGTAAATAAACTACCTTGTAATTTTACCTCACTAATGAAAGGTCTGATTTAGGGTGATTCTTTGCCTTTTTTGATAAATATACAAAGCTGTGAGAAATGTGTTGTTGTGCTTCTGTGACAGTACAGCAAAAATCTTCCTTCAAAGTTGCTTTTTATGAAGAATACAAACACTTAAGCCGAAAGAATGAAGAATGCAACACATTTGCAGTAGTGCTAGGAAATACCTTTGAAAATGGTGATATCTGTTAAAACGCAGGTCATAAACAGAGGATCGAGGTTCAAGTTTGGCCCGATGTCATTTCTCAATCCTTCCCCAATTAACTCTCTCTCACTACATACTCTCCTGGCACTCTCTCACGCTGTCCATTCAATAAAGACATGAGACACCTGATAAATGTCTTTTAAAAATGCAGGACAAAGGGCAGGTAAAATGGTGGTGAGGGACACCTGATGACTGCCCATGCTAACCCCCGGAGTATCCACATAACATTGATAATGAACTGGTGTGATGGCCTATGGAACAGTAATCAATGTCTTATTACGAGTAAGTAACAACTGCAATGAAAATGAAAATGGTGGGACTCAGAACTCAAATGCATAGCCTTGATTCTGATGTGTCAGTCTGTGGCCAAGGATTTGTGCATTAACAATCCAGAGCATTAACAGAGCATTTATTATTTCCTTTACACTGCTATTATATACCTGACGAGAAGAGTGTGACACTGAACTCTCAACTTTTACTGTCTGAAGAAAATAGGAACAGAACCCTTCTTTGCACTAACATGGCTCTCACCAGATCTCTGTGTTTCCACTCAGCTTTCTGAACTACACTTGGATCTGTACGGATTGTCTCATTCGCCTTTCTCATTAAAAATGTCAGAGAAGTGGTTTCTCTATTCACGTGCAAGGATTTTTTTTGTCAAAAGAAACACCTTTAGAGAGGTAGCCGTACAGCCATAGTAGTACCAGATGAATGCGAGGCAGGGCGGAACCACATTCATCTGGAACAGGGCCGCCGGCAGCTTTCTCTGGGCCCAGGACAAAGTCATCTGAAAGGGCCCTCTACCCAATACATACAATGTAATGGGGACCCAATTCTGAGCCCAGGACAGCATACGCCTTTGTCCCCCATGTCACCAGGCCTGATCTGGAGAGAGCCAGGTTATCCCTTCCCCTGCACTGCGGGGAACCCCCTTCTACTGCCATGTTGCTTTGTGTCTTCTGACACGAGACACCTCCGCCCTCCTCCATCTGACTGAGGGCTCAATATATTCACACCTATTTCAGTCAGCCAAGAAGCGAAGCACGTCCAAGGGCTTAGGGAGGCAGGATTGTAAGGCAGTGAGAAAAGCCTGCCGAAAGCTTGCAACCTCAGTGAAATCGTGAAACCAGCCATTGTGTGTGTGTTTTTTTATACGCCCACCTCAGCGTGCTGTGACCCCCCCTTTTTTTACTCGCTACTACGATTGTTTCTTTATACACTACTTTTCTCTGTGTCTTTGGTGTTGGGTTAATGCAGGAAGGGCCATAATTGACCATAATAACAGCCTTGCAGCCACAATTCGCTGCCCTTCACCCTCTCTTTATCTCCCTCCCTTCATGTCTCAGTGTTGTGCCGGAGAGCGTTCACCTCCACCTACCAGTGGGTGAAATGGCTACACCAGACCCTGTTATCAATGGAGTCTGACAGGTGGAATGACAGGAAGAGTGTGGGTGGACAACCCCAGCAGCAGCAGCAGCAGCAGCAGCAGCAGCAGGTCTGTGAGGGTGGGTGCACGTTGTTGCACTTGGGACCAACTCAATGAGTGCTAAATGTCACTCCCGAGGTGTTGTTACAGCGAAATGGACTGTGCAATGGTCAGAAATCCACATGGGCTGATGTGACTGGTGGAACAACAGACAGAGAGAGGGAGGGACAACTCCAGCACCAGCACCAGTAGCAGTTCTGTGAAGGTGGGTGTGTAGTACACCGTAGATGTTGCAGAGTTCATTCAACGCTATTCTGATCACTTATGATCCCCTTCGATTTTAGTGTTACATTTTATCTCTTTCACTGTTGAATTAACACAGCAAATCCATACACGGTTTAAGTCAGTGTTAACTCAAAGATTTCAAAATGTAACACTAAATCGAGTGGAATCACATGTGCTCAGAACAGCGTTGCACTAACACTGCAAATGTTACTGTGTACATTACTAGTACACTGATTTGCAGTGTTCATTCAACACTTAGTGAGTATGGGAGGCTCCACGAGTGTTAAATGTGACTCCATAAGTGTTTAGTTAATGCTGAAATTTACTGTGTGTGTATAGGAAGAGGCCATGTTATCCGCTCCAAAGACCACGACTCACTGAACGCAACGGCACCTGAGCCTGACATGCTACAACGTCGCTCCGTCCGTCTATTCAGAGGCCTCCACGTGGAGCCTTCTATTCTCATTATTCTAGAGCACTGACTCGAAACCTGGCGGAGGGTGGAGTGCTGTGGCTGCGAAGGCACACACAGTTGAGTTTGCAGAGTTACAGTTACTTAAAGGGACAGTTTGGTCAATTTCAACATGCAGTTGTAATGCTCACACTACCCTGAACTTGTCAGTGCCTGAGATTTTTTTTTCTTCTTCTTCAGCCGTTTCCGAGATCCTGGTCATTGTAATGGGGGCAGCTCTTTGTTTACATTTCAAAAAAACATTTTTATTTATTTCCAAAAACATCCAAAAGGTTATAAAACATCAGCAGACAACTAGCAAACAGCAGTACCTTTTGGGAAAATATTTGGAGTTGGCCTATGTTTCATTTTTAAAAAATGTAAACAAACGCTGCCCCCATTAGAATTGCTCATATCTCGGAAAGGGCTGAGCCGAAAAATGTGGCATCACCAGGTACTGACAAGTCAAGGGTAGCGTGAGCAATACAACTGCATGTTGAAATTGACCAAACTGTCCCTTTAACATGTAAGAGAGCAAAACCAACAAGGAAAGTGTTCAATTCAACTGACTTACAGCAACACTGTAAAGTTAACTGTAGCGAAAGCAGTCATCCCCTGATGTGATGGCAGGATGCAGGATGTAGGATGCAGGATCCCCAGGCAGGATGTGTGTTTCTCTGTGTGTGTGTGTGTGTGTGTGTGTGTGTGTGTGTGTGTGTGTGTGTGTGTGTGTGTGTGTGTGTGTGTGTGTGTGTGTGTGTGTGTGTGTGTGAGAGAGAGAGAGAGAGAGAGAGAGAGAGAGAGAGAGAGAGAGAGAGTGTGTGTGTGTGTGTGTGTGTGTGTGAGAGAGAGAGAGAGAGAGAGAGAGAGAGAGACAGAGACAGAGACAGAGAGACAGAGACAGAGAGAGAGGGTAGGGGCTTTTCCTATGGCAACCAGACTGGACATGAGGCATTTTTGCATCGCGCAATGAGATTCATGGCTGAATAACCGCACGTCTGCCTGCCTCCGCGGACAGTACAGTAAATGTGTTTTGTTTTCCTGTAAGCACTGTGGCTGGGTGAAGCTACTGTAGTTAACAGCCTTTTGTCAAGCCAGTGTCTTAAGTCACATCAGAGATCTTCATAGGCACTTGAAAAAAGGAAGAGTGTGATATCACAGGACCCCTGCCCCCTTCAATATCTATGGTGCATCACAGAATCACCAAGGATTTCTTGTCTGTCCTATGGCCCATTGAAATCAATGACAGGATGAGAGCTTACAAAAGGAAGCTACACAACACTGAATCAAACCACATACTGCAAGATGACTATGATGATGAAACATACAGTTGGCACTGCAGTGACATCTGTCAAATCACTGAAAGTTGAAAGTCTTTTTTTCCTTCCTTTTTCCAAGCCTGAGCTGTGGTGTGTGCAGCAGTGAGTCCACACAGACTGCAGTAAACCAAAGCATGGGAAACAAAGCAACAGGCTGTTTTTCAAGGACGCTGCCCGGGGCGGTGTGGGAGCCGAGGGGATATTCCCTGCAATGGCCGCTGAAATTTTTTGCTGGGCCCAGGACAAAATAATCTGAAAGGGCCCCCTACCCAATACATTCAATGTAATAGGGACCAAATTCTGGGCCCCCTATCTCCCTGGGCCCGGGACAACATACCACTTTGTCCCCTCCTGTAGGCGGGCCTGATTCCCTGCAATGGCAGCGTGGCCTTGTGCGGGCACTCGTGTTGTGTGTGTCGACTGGCTTAGCCCAGTAAAGCCATGATCTGACTGGGCCTGTGGGGAGGAGGAGGAGGTCGGTGGGAAAGAGAAAGACAATCCCTGGATCCCTCCTGTCCTCCGGCGTTGGTGAAAGGCCATCTTTACTCAAGGGTTAGAGGACACGACGAGGAGGACTCCTGCGGAACTGAGGAAGTCCCCTCTGGAACACAGATACGGAATTCCACTGACATTACACCGAGGATGGGAGAGTAGTAAGGCTTAGACGATGTGAGAAAAAATAAAAAATTCTTATCCAATGAATTTTTGACCGCTACTGCCAGTTTGAGAATATGTTAATCGTATAAAATCTGTCTTTTAGGACACAGATTATCAGTGTGTCTCACATTTTAGCTCTAGCTTTGCATAGCCTCATAACGCTCACTGTTCCACCAGTGGCACACTGTATAGAAAAGTCTACAACAACTACACACTAAACTTTCGTAATATATATATATATATATATATATATATGTAATATAAGCCATATTACGACTAGGTCATCACCCTTTTCGAAAACAGCACATTTGTAACAGGGAACAGGTCTTTTAATCGAGATCACATTACCTTTTGGTCAACAATGGCATCAGATGCGGGGAATAACCTCTAGTCATGTTCTATTACCAGTATGGCCAGTGCTGACCATCGTGATTTGACCTCTGATCACAGATCACAATCAATTACATCACAAAGCCCCAGAACTCCACTGGGAGGATGCCGTTTACAGAGACCAGGTGTTACCGAGTCGATAAGAGCTGTGCGTCGAGCTGAACTGTCATTACATTGCACTACAGTACAGAAGCACTTCTAGGAGTTAGGGTTTAGGGTTATTGTTAACTAACCTGACTTTCGCCAGATGGTATCACAATACCAGGAACTGTAACGCCCTCGCGTGTAGTTTGGTGAAACGCAGCTAGATGACGTAAGTCAGTTTAAATGTTTACATCCTATAGCTCATCTCAACAAAGCAGAACGCCAGGTATATGGATTGCAGGAAACAGTACAAATACAGTGTGAATTCAATGCTTAGATACTCTGGGAACAAACACACTGTAAAAGATTTTAAATCGACTTTATAACCTCATAATGTGCACCGTTCCCAAAGTAGAACACAGTAATAATAGTCATGGAATAGACTTTACTACCATAGTACTAACACTACTACAACATTACACAGAGCCTTGGCCATGCCATTCTGGTAACAGTAATTTTATAACAGGGGCCAAGTCTTGGCAGATTTGACTGTGTAGAGAGGGGCAGAGGCTCCTGCCAAAGCTGAGACTCGACTCTGCCCTCCCAGAGTGCTGAGATCCCCCCTCTTCATCAAAAAGTCATGACGGGCACTTCTACAGAAAAAAGGCAGGCAAGGAAGATCACACACCGCATCTGAACTACATTTTTTGGTGCCAACTGCAGAATTGACAAACAAGTATTATACTGTACTGTATATACAGTATAAACGTAATGCTTGTGCTATGGTGCCATGGAAAATCCTTTTACATAAAAGAGCTGTAAAATACATACATCATTCTCTGCTCCCAATGAAAGCCAAAAGTGTCCACTATACTGTAAGATGATATCTCTGTCACAGATTGTGTGGCACCAAAAGATGTGATCGCAAAGTTCTGATAGTGTGCAAATTTCCTCGGGTACAGTAGCTGTCATTGCCATGCCTCCCACCCCACCCCACCGCCACCGAACCTCTCTCAGCCTTCTCAGCCTTGGTAAAATATGAAATGTGTTTCATTCAAAGAGGAACCTGCTGAAGCTGAGGCTTGATTGTTGTCCCTCGGCTGCACATCTCCTTGGACTGAGGGGGAAAAAAAGAAAACGTCTGTGGCGGGAAGAAATGTAAATGCATTGCATTTAGGTTAGCGGGCCCACAGAGTGTGCGCAGGCAAACTGAGGCCGTGCAGAGGACATAATGGGCGTTTCTGAAGGAAATTCAGATTTCATCGTATTTTGTTTCGGTGGAACAAGATGTTGCAGAAGACATCTTTGGTGTGAACACTATAGGGAGGAGAGCGAGTGCACAGTGCGCCTCCCCGACAGCATGAACAATCTCACACTACAAGCACACATTACAACCACTACAACCTCTTCTGTTCCACTTGGGTGATGAAAAGATGAGAAACCAACCATTAGTGTACATGATTTTTTACAAAATCATTAGTGATACCTGTAAACAAAGATAGAAAATGATGTCTAAATATTCATCCAGGTCAACCAATCCAGGTCATAGACAATAAGTTGCAAGCAGCTGCCCTTCTCTTTGGAGATAGAAAATGTTCTATCTTTCATTAAAAGCTTTCTTTCTGTTCTGCCCACAGAACATTAGTGCTTTTCTTCGACCATTACAGCACAAACCTTATAGAATGAAGGAACAGCATTCCAAAGAGTTCTTTTTTCTGTGAATACAAACACAGAAAGGCATTTGTCCTTGAGAAACTATTGTGTGAGCGTCAGCATATACGGTACACGGTGGAGCCTATGCATGCTGGAGGGAAGGTGTCTGCGTCTCACAGGACCCACTGCTGGTGCTGATGTGATGTTATGTGATGTTGTTCTACCTGAGTAGCTATTCTGATGCACGCCTACAAAATGCTCTACCTGCAAATCAATGCCCTTCCTCCAGTCCTTGCCTCTTGCCTAACGTGACACAATTCTCAACATCATCAACAAAAGTTTTATTCAATATCTTGCAAAAACATAATGCATGAGTTATTCTCTCATTTTGAGAGCAGGACATTAAAGGGAAAGGAAAAGTCCCCCAAAAAGTAATTATGCACTGCTTGACTGTGGGGAAACTTGATTGTTTTGTCCAAAGAGGAGAATATGCAAGACACTAGTCTGTCAAATGTCTGTCTGTGTGTCATGCTTACCCAGGGGCGGTTTTACAATAAAGGCAAAGGTGGGCAACTGCCTTGGGCCCCTCCAACTTCCCCAAATTGCAGGGGACCCCAGACAGCGGCCCACTCCCTATAACTTGTAACAAATAACAACACGAAAACACCGGCCGCAACATGAGCAAGGTGAGCGACGGAAGTACTTGAATTTGTATTGAGTCGTGCGACAAAAGCGATTCGGGCGACTAAATGTGATGAGAGCGACAGCTTGTAGTTGAACTCCAGGAAATATTATGCAAATTAGCTATAATACGGTTCGACGACAGCCGCCACAGCCAACGGGAATGTTGGAATGCTTGCATGCTGCTTTTAACGGACATACTCTAGTTGCTTTAATCGCTCTTGCTGCACAGAAGCATTTCTCTGTCCCCTGAATCTCGTTGCGGCCTGTGTATTCGATCGGTTAGGCTTTGAAGGCACCCCTAGCAGAATTCGCCTTGCCCCCCATTGTTAAATCAGCCCCTGCACTAACCTACTAAATAAAAAAGAGAATTGTAGTCAAGACTGTGGCTTTTCTGCAACAAAACATGGAGAGGGAGAGACATTGAGGCAAAAGTTTGAAGAAAATGACAGGAGGAGAGTGACATTGATTTCCCCCTATCTCCACAGGGTGCCTGTTTAGCACCTTGCTATCTTTACCAACAAGATCGCACAGCTTGAGCCGTCAAACATGTGTCACACATGTCGCTCGCGGCCATCACTAATAATTCATTTTTTCCCTGAAAGCTTGTTAGTGCAGATCGGATAGGTGCCAGAGATGACTGAATAAGTAAGGCAGTGTCTTCTCTGAGATTCACTCGCTGCTTTATCATTTGAGTTGCTAACATCGCGGCTAGTTCGTTGTTTGCATCACTGTTCGCCATATTAGCCACCTTGCTGCTAAGCGTTGGTTTCTTTTCCTCTTTGCCTCTCTGTGTGTCTGGCATATTTCACTGTATATATTTGGCATATGATGACTGAAAAGATCACATGGACACGGATAACTAAATACTAGTTGTTGCTTTAAACATTGGAGTTTAAAGGTAACTAGATCCAAATTTAAACGGAAGCCCCTATTCATTTTTTTCAAGACACATTGTGTAGATGTTCTATCTTGCATCAGTTTTGTTTACTGTAAAACAGACAGATACAAAATATTCATTCAAAATTTTCACACAAAAAAGTTCACATTAAAAGTTTAAATGATTTCTTATAAACAAATCTGAGAAGGCAAAGCATTCTGCTTCAAACATCCTTCGGAGACCAAATCTTCCAAGGGCATCCTCCTTACACTATGACAAATAATAATAATTCAAAAATCAAAAATAACTCAGCTGCTGAAGTGTGGCTGCAATAATGGCATAGTGGTGGCCATCATTGGTGCAAAATTGACCAAAACAGCCATCCGTGTGGTGATGTTTGAGTGAGGAATGGAATAATAGCTGTAATCACAGTTCATCAATATTATTATAGGGGGCAGTGGAGACATCATCTGAAACCAATCTCTGCACTTGCTAATTGGGCTTGTTGGATGCCAGTCAAGCACTTCTTGGTTGATTCTCTCTCTCTCTCTCTCTCTCTCTCTGAAAGCCACCACTGGCGATTCCATTTTAGAAAACTCTGTTCATCTCTCTCTCTCTCTCTCTCTCTCTCTCTCTCTCTCTCTCTCTCTCTCTCTCTCTCTCTCTCTCTCTCTCGCTCTTTGCCAGGCATGCTCATTAGAGTGACTCTAGAACTGTGCACAAAATACACAGGACGGGGCGAGGACGCCACCACAGAACCTTCCAGCTTCAAATGCAGCTACTGTTTCACTGGATGGACACGCACGCACGCACGCACGCACGCACGCACGCACGCACACACGCACACACGCACACACATGCACACTCATAGTCTCAGAGCTGAAAGCAGCTGTTGGGAACTCCATTTGAAATGTGGGCGATAAATGGCGTTTCCATGGTGCTTGCTGCAGTGAAGAATATCTGGCCATCATTATTTAGCTCTATGGTGGTCTGGTCTCTACTCTACTCTGCTCTGCTCCACTTTGCACCTAGATGTCTTTCTGTCAACGCCCTGTTGGTCCAGCTTGGTCTTACCATACCCTTGTAATGGAAGGAAAAATGTATTAAAAGCATTTGCTTTTCACAAAGGCTATTGTGGGTAAATCATAGGTGGAAATAGTTAAGGATATGATATGCTGTCTACTATGGTGGACAATACAGAATAAAGTGATTCATGCTCTTCACAGTTAATTTGGTGGTGTCATTTCAACACTTTGAGAGCAGAATTTTAATACTCCTACTCTCCAGGTGTTGAATTGACACAACAAAATGTATGGTGCTGCTTTTAACTTTCAGCGACAATAAATGTGATTTATTTGCACAAGCATCCTACTTTTATAGCCTTGTAACAGTGATTGACATCTGTTTCAAACTGTGTTTCTGATTCCAGACTGGTTGAGAGGGAATGTCGAAGAACTTAAGGATTACCTGGTCTGGGTGTGATGTTATACCACATACTGTATGACAGCACCATGGACAACGTCATGAATCAGAAACTGAAGCAAAATTTCAGAGCACCTGATTAGTTTCTTAATGAAGACATTTGTCTTGTCTTTGGGCAGTATTTTGGTCGCAGGTTGGTGAGGGGGGGAATAAAGGGAGACCGTGACAAAAGGTAAAGGGGGAAGAGCATGCTTGACTATGGAGTGTTGCACCTGGAGAGGAGAGGAGAGGAGAGGAACTAGGACAGAGCTTGCACTCACAAACACAGACACACACTCACACTCCCTCTCCCGCCCTCCAGCCTCTCTCCTCCCCTGACATCTTGATCTCGGCTGCTGCTACTGTGCGACACACACACACACACACACACACACACACACACACACACACACACACACACACACACACACACACACACACACGTGCTCTGCTCTCTCACAGACATGAGCATGAGAGAGAGAGAGAGAGAGAGAGAGAGAGAGAGAGAGAGAGAGAGAGAACGCAAGCCCTTTCTTCTTGCATCTATTAGTGTTCCCTCAGTTGCTTGCGACTAAATGGTGAGGTGGTGAGTAAATGATCTCCAGTTCACCACAGGTCCTCCTCTAACCCGCACACGCACTTGTGACTTGTGGTGCGTAGGTTCACTGAGCAAAACCCACCACATGGCTTACGTTAGCACTTTTAACTACAAGACTCAGGTCACCGGCTGTCACTCAGACCCCTGACGACGACGCGCGCGGGCCTGAGCGCGCCACAAGTGTGCCCCGGTGCTTGCAGCAGGCAGGGAGCAACTCTTTCGCTTACCTTACAGTGCTCTGCGTGCGATCTGACGGAATAGTCCTCCGATAGGTACTTGAGAAAGAGGATGTCGAACTCCTCGTATTTTTCCTGAGCATGTTGATCCAGCCTAACGTATGCCTGGACGCACGCACTGCACACATCCCCGTCCTCCTCTCCGCCGCCGAACAGTTCCCGGATGACGTTCGGGAGGCTGCAGTTCAACCCGTCCAGGCTCACCATGCCCTGCAGCAGGTCTGCCACGGAGTAAGTGTCACAAAAAGAGAGGCTGAAATTCCGAAAGTAATCCAAGAAGGTGTGTGGTGACATGACCGCGGAAGCTGAGAATGATCCAATTAGGCCAATTTTTTGCCGATACAGAGCCATGCATGAGGACTCCAGAGGCGTCCGGCTCTGGGGGTCAGTGCACTGTGGAGTGGGAGGCGCGGATTTGGTCTGATTGCTAAGAAAAACACATTTATCTCCCCCGAGGACCGGCTGGGCCCCGTCGGTCGCGTTGCCCCAGGTTCTACGCTGGCTCCGGTCTTTAGACTTGAGCTTAACTCCCGCGCACAGCCAGAGGTGGTCAGAGAGAAGGACGGTGAAAAATAAGAGAGATGCCAAAGACATTCGCCATTTCTGTACCCTCTCTGAGTCGGTACATGGTTTGTCGCTTTGTTTGGGTGCACAGCAAATTTTTACCACAGCGTCATCTTCCCTTCGACACATCCAAGCACCTCTGATCATATTTTAGTGGGGGGTGGGGGGAGACAAAAGCGAGCTCAGATGGGCTTGTCACCTCCGCAATATATCCCCCAAAACAATGTCACCTACCTCGTTTGCAACATGATGATAGATGGTATTTGTCCACACTGTTGAATCCAGGGAACCAAACAACTGTCTAGCAACGGGCTCTCTCAATTTTCACAATTCATATCAGAATGAATACACGACCGGCGTAATATTCCCTAAACAGTCTCAATTTAGACATGCCGCGAAAGCCGACCGACATGTCCATCGCCAGTTGAGCATCATCCAGGAAACGCATAGCAACGTCCAGTAAAGAAATCTTATTTGAGAATGGTCCTCCTCGAACAGCCGGACATTGTCCTTATTTTTTCTTGCGAGTGTGGTGTAGAGAGCTATGCCTCCTCGTCATCTTTAACCCTGTTCTACTGGCTGTTTCAGGCTGTCGCCATCTTCGCTTTTGCACAGAAAAACCTTGAGATTTTTTAATTGAAGGCAGGGGTGGGGCGCCTGCGCTCTGGTTCTCCTCCGGAACGCCTCACGTCCTTTCCCCGTGCCCATTAACGAGGGCAGAGCTCTCCATTCATCCCCAACTTTTCATTCATCCCCTTTTTCTGCCACCCTTTCTCTCAGGGAGCCGACACGGAGGGAAATGCAAACACCAGCTGTGCGCCTCCGTCGGCCCTACGCCCCTTTACCGGAGATGTGCGCGATTCAGGTGCGCCACGTTTTTTTCAGTGTCGAGTAAATATATTTGTCACCTCACATCCCAGACAAAGAAATACCTGTGGATTTGGAATTGAATAACCTATGTACATAGGCTTTCAACAACTGCAATTACCAATGTAATGATGCGCAATTTGTTCTTCTTGGTTCGGGTAAATGTGTGCTCCCGAAATATGGACTGCGACGTTGAAGAGAATATGAGCTATTAAGTAGTACAGTACGCAGGAATATTGTACGAGTAATAATGTCCGTTTAGCCATGAACAATTAAGCAGAATTACCAATTAGGTTACTTATTCATAACAAAAATAATGGTAATATATTAATTGTTTTCGTTGGAGGTTACAGCCAAACCAAACTGCCTTTTCCGAAAACAATTTAAGTGAAACTTAAGCCTAAGTAGGTACTTAAGTATGAGGTACCTCCTATGGATATACTGTAGGCCTACGTATCAAATCACTAAAAGTCCATGTGCAATAATTTCATAGGCACACACACACATTTTTTTCCTCGCACGTGCAAATAACATGTGTGTGCAACGTGCATGTTCGGTAAAATAATGTAGGTATATAAATTCTAAGGGATAATGTGATGATGTATTGCCAAAGGGCCTACTACTTAAGAGATTTTGAGAAACGCAGCCCTGAGCAGTAAGTGTAATTTCATGTAGGCCTATGTTTGTTTAATTTGCTTCGTTTAAGCAGATGTGAAAACACAGTCTTCAGTGGTAGTCCACATGAGAGCCTGATTGGTCCTCACTCACAGTATGACACCTGAGTCATTGCAGCATGGATCAGTAGACTTCAGCAAAAGAGTATCGAATGGCCTACAGTGCGTGATTCATTGTTGGACTGATGAACCATTATAAGCAATTCACTGTGTCTGGGCTAACTCATTTAGGCACCAGGGGAGACATCCGATAAATAGATCTGGAAAAGGCAGGATCTTAAAAATAACTCCTATACAGATATATCTGAGTGAGCTGTTCTCCATTTTGCTGTGAAATGGAAATTAACAAATCAATTTATAATCCTAATAGCATTTTCGCACTGCAATTGATTGTTTCTAAATGCAAATTGCACTTCAGATTGCCTGCTCAGTCAATATGACAGTAGCAAGCAAGCCATCAAAGCGAAAACTAAATGATGCTTCCATCTCTTCCCTTTCAGTTTCACAAACATGGGAAATTATACATGAATGTCACTTTATAGCCAAAACCATATTTCTTACAAATGTCAAAAAATCAAACTATCCCACCATAAATTAAATGGATAGCATTGGCATTGTGTATGGCATACACATCATAGTCATACAGCAGGGGTTCCCAACATATTTCAGCTAAGGGCCCACTTAACATTTTCACAACTGTTCAGGGCCCACCTCTGACCCAATAATCAATTTAACTGAAATAAATAGTCAACAGCAACACACACATAAACATTATTTTGTTTTTTAGTGGGTGATTTCAAGCTCCATCAGTGGGCCGGACGCCCACAGTTTGAGAATCACTGGCATACAGTAGGGGCTTAATGACCGTGATCACCCGTTTCCGGCTTGGCAAACCCACTGACCCTGAGTGAGCGCTGAGCCACCAATGTTAGTGATGGAGTGGTACTGCATGAAAAATGGCCCTGGCAGCACCGCAGAGGGAAACGAGGGACACACATTACACTTGGACTCTATTCTAATAGGCTGCGTCATCCACATGCCAAACACATTTACTAACAGTCTGTGCAGCCTTGACAGATCACTTTGATTGTCAAACACATTTTTGTTCCCCCCAACTCAGGACTAGTAGGCGAGTACATTTAGGGTTTAACCCCAAAAAAATTGATACAAAAGTTTTTTTTATGGATTCTATTACTATTGGACCTGCTAAATGACATACTAAAAATCTAGTAAAATCTGACTTTGGGAAATTAGTTTTTTCAACATGGCTGCCATAGGCTTATTATAAGGGTCAAGAGACACTCCAGGTGAATAGGCCAAAAAATGTAGCTTGTCGATATCACCATTAAACTTAATCCGGTGATTACTCACATATTTGTGAGAAAAAAATGTATTGCAAGTTTTCTGAAATGTTATGTTTTAATATGGTAATTGGACTATATTTAATTAAATATGCATTAAATTTCAAAATGCAAAACCTCACAATCTGAAAAAGCCAAGCTCAAAATTACTCTTTTATTTTGTTTGTAGTAAGCCAGAAGATATCTTCAGAAGAGATTATGGACATCTCTTTTTGTTTTGTAGTGAATCTAAAAAATCTTTGTGCAGACACACCAGCTAGCATTTTTTTCAAAACATGATTATTTAACATCTCTCTTAGATAAATAATTGAGTTTTATGTGTCTCAAGTTCTTCCAGACATTCTTTGAGTCTGGTGGAATCATTCTTAGCATGTATCAAGGACAAGGTCAGCTGTCCTCAAATCTCCACAGAGGTGTCCTAAGGGCTGGTGCTGGGACTCCTATTTGCCATGTGCACCACATCACTGGGCCATGTTATCTGTTCTCACAGCTTCTCATACTACTGTTACACCGATGAAGCACAGTTTCTTTGTGCCAGATGACTCCACGGTCACACACATTTCCGCTTGCCTCTCTGAACTATCCACAAGTATGAAGGAATGCAACCTTCAGTTGAGCCTCGCCCAAATGCACTGCTGGTGATCCCAGCCAAAGATTTAGGTTGCCATGATATCGAGCTCAATATGGATTCTGCTACTGTTGCCTCAAATAAGGCCACAAGAAATCTAGGTGTCATTGTTGATGACCATCTATCATTCTCTGACCACATAGCCTCAGTTTCTCAGTCATGTCCTCCTGAATACAAGGCCCTGGCCCTTGCCTATGAAGCTACAACAGGCCCTACTCTGGCTTACCCGAAAGCTATGCTAAAGCCCTATGTCCTTTCAGGACATTGTCTGTCTCCAGTACCAACCGTTTCACTTTGCCCTCTACTTACACATGTAGTGGTTCCTGTCTATTCAGTTCAGCTGCTGAAAGACCCAAAATACCTAGTGACACCATGATTCATCACTGATGATGTGCCCTGACAAACAGCACATGGATATTATCATAGCAGTAGTGTCTTTATCCACCCAAACAGCACTCCAAACAAACAGATCCTGAAAACATGTTAGTTCATGCCAATGTAATTATTATGTAGTAACCTTTATTTTTAAAAACTTTGATCTTGAAAATGACACCTTTCCTGAAGTCAGATTTTCCTAGATTTTTAGTATGTTATTAAGGACACTTAGAGGTAACAAAATCAGTTGAAAAACCTTTTGTATCAATTTTTTTGGGGTTAGGTCTTTTTTTTGCATAGATGTACTCGCCTATAGGCCTATTTGGTTTGAATAATGGTGTCTGTTCGGAGTGCATAAAAGATTTCACTATATAGGCCTATTGAGAGCAAAGACAAATGTCACGCCAGCGCGACAATAATGTCTATTCTATTCTATTTTCTGCCATCACACCTTGTTCATTTTTACTGTGCCAAAGATTTATTGATGGTCTTGTAGATAAGCTCACTATTCAAAGCTTCATGTTATAGCATTAAGGGCACTGGTCTCATACACCAGGAATAGAGGTTCAAATCCAGCCCGATCCTCCCGCTCTCCCACTCGCTTCCGGTTGCCTCTGACCCTGCCATCAGAATAAAGACCAAAACACCCCAAAATAGGCCTACTTACTTAGTATTCAAACATTTAAACCATCATTTTCAAATCATTCAAACCATTAATTAGATGGAGAATAGTGAAAAGTGAAATAGTGAGAATACTGTTTCACTGGACATGTGTGTTATCATTCAAGTGTAAAGAAATGCCACACTGTCCATTCCACCAATAAACTTTAATACGTTTCGGTCATCCGATCATAGTAACTTTTATTATAAAGTATTGCTTTTCCTTTGAATTACCATGATTGTGTGTATATAAGACTATTTCCGTCATTAAATCATTATATAGGTTCATGAGATCATTAATACAATACTCTCAATAATGATTATTATGATCAATACTCCGCACATCTTTGTCTTTCCCACTTACTTCAGCGTTTCTTAAGTTAACTTATTCTTCCCAAAGTTAAACATGTGCAAAGATCACTGAATGTACTTTATCAAATTATCTGTATAGTCTTACTCTGGCACTCCAACAATTAAAGCTAGTGAAGACTTGACCTATTAAGAATGCTTCATGTGTACAAATGATGAAGAGGTTCAACAATCGTCTATGTACCCGATCTTATTTGAAATGGACCCAGAAGACATAGGACACTATCTTTTTCCGTAAACAAAGGAGAGTATCTTGCTCGTTCTGTGATGGATGCTGACTTTTGAACTGGGCACTAAAACAAGTTCAGTGGTCTATTTTCACTCTATGATGGCATGGGGGTGCAGTAATGCTTTGGTTGAGCTTTTCTCACTCAAATGTAGGCTTAAAGATAATGCTGAATGATATACATGGGTTTTAACCAGCATTAGAAGCCACTCCGACATAATATTATTATAAGGAACCAGAATAGAGTTCTTCAGTAACGCGGAAGCATGTAGTAGATTGTAGTCTTTCATGTTAGCATTTAAGGACTTCCTGGTTCCTATCGGCTTCCGGCCTCCATTGGGAATGAATTGGGGTAAATTTCAAATAAGCTCCGAGTGCAAGCACGCGCTTAGCGAACCCCCGCAAACTGTCGAGGGTGTTAAAAATAGGCTGTAGGTATGACATGGTTGATCATTTTGTGTCAAACTTCGACATAAATACGATGTTGCGTCCATATGCTAAACCCGGAAGCTTTTGGCGACTACAGAAGCGGCGCCTGTATCTAACGGCATGTACGTGCGGAAGGTTGTACCCATGGCAACCAAAGGAAAGTATGTAGTTCGGAAGTTTTAATGATCAGAAAGGGGTTAGCAATATTGAATTATAATCGTCATGATTTAACATGTGAATACACCAACATGATGATACGATCCGTTCCACTAATGAGAAAGGGATGCGGGGACACGCTAATGTTCGTTGTTGCCGTGCAACTTATATTTTTTGCCAAACCTGAATCTCTATGGCGTTTTGCAATGTAAAAAATCGCCATGGAACCGGTAGTCCAAACGCCGCATACAAGTTGACGTCAACGCTGAAGAGCTCTATGGAAAGAAGTCTTATTATATATATTAGGGCTTTTTTGTGTATATCCCTGTATGTCTATGTCTTTTAATGTAGGGCATATGGTTACTATTATAATACAATGTTTTTACATCAAGTAGGCTAAATAAATGAATTCATACATATTTTGAAGAGAGGACTACATTTATTGTCACACAAGGCCAGATTGCATTCTCCATGTTCTAACGGTTTAGCTCAATCATTAAGACAGGTGATTAAATGTCCGGCTTGTGGTCAAGACCAGTCACATGGTAAGCACTACAAAAAGAAAAACGTGACGAAACACACCCACCATTTGAGCCATTGAAATCATGCCCAAGATGGGAATTAAAATCATATTTCATGCCAAATCATCTCATCGGTTAATGTAAATTGTGTTGTCCTTTGTTTTGTTTTGCTGTTAATTGCCACCCTCTCTTTTGAGACATGTTATTTAGTCTGACTACTAGCCTGGGAAATCCCATTTTGCTTTGTAAAATCGTTCCGATCTGAAAGACAGCATGACTTCTATCCCTCAGAAAGGGTTCCAGATCTTGGGCTCCAATCAGAGAGCGGGGAGGGGTGGACAGGCGATGACAGCAGTTTGAACAGATACAACTGACACGATTGGCTAAATTGCATAGATAGCCTCCAGACGATCTTACTTGTGAAAATCAGTATACTGGGACTGCTGTGAATATTCATTTCCCTTGTAATAAGTCCAGTAAATATATATTGATGTGTAATAACCATCATGTGTGTGAGAGAGTGAGAGGGAGAAAGAAAGGAAAGAAAGAAAGGAGAGAAAAGGGTGTGCTAAAACGTGTTTATTTCAACATTCTGTACGCCATATTCCAATATTACCATATGAGCCTACAAACCATAATTTGAGGTCCAAATAAGTGTTCTGTGTCCCGTGATTGTGTTTTATCTCACTATTCTTATGTATGAGGGATTCATTTCCATTTAAATTGCAGTCTGTGGTGTATGGACTAACTCAGAGATTCAGACTTCAGACCAGTCATAAGAGTGAAATGTCACAAAAAGAGAACCAGGGAGGCAACTTTGTGTGATGGGTCGTGTTCTTTTTCTTTTGCAGGGTACAGAAATGCAGATCACAGATTTGTATACAAAGTGAAAATCAACTTAATATCATAACAAATAATACAGGTTTGGGGAAGGGGTGAAAGAAGTTGAATAAAAATAAACAGCAAAAATTAACATCTGCATGATCGCAACACATGCAGGCTTTGTAATGATATTGGCCCAAAATAAAAAGCTGCAGTGAGCATTCAGTCACACACACACACACTCAGAGACACACACACACACACACACATTCAGTCACACACACACACACACACTCAGAGAGAGACACACACACACACACACACACACTCAGAGAGACACACACACTCAGACACACACACAGACACACACACACTCTCAGAGTCAGAGACACAGACACAGACACACACACACACACACCACTTGCACTGGCTCACACCCTTCTTCAAACAGTCACAGACGGACACACACACGGTTGGTCCCTCGCTCACACGCACATGGTTGATAGGTCGGTCGGGGGAGAGGGGGTGAAACAAGTGTAATTAGTTTGATAAAAATAAATAAGAAAATGAACATCTGCATGACAGCAGCATGTGCATGCTTTGTAATGATATAAGCCCAAAATAAAAAGCTGCAGTGAGAATTCTGTCAGTCCCTCACACACAAAAGCAAAGAAAAAACACACGTGCCACACAGACTAATCACTTGAGCTGGTACACACACACACACACACACACACACACACACACACACACACACACACACACACACACAAATCACTTGCACTGGCCCACACAGACAGACACACACACACACACAAGCAAAGACAGACAGACAGACAGACAGACACACACACACACACACACACAAGCAAAGACAGACAGACAGACAGACAGACACACACACACACACAAGCAAAGACAGACATGCTATACACACACACACACACACACACACACACACACACACACACACACACACACACACACACACACACACACACACACACACACAAGCAAAGACAGACAGACAGACAGACACACACGCAAAGACAAACAGACATGCTACACACACACACACACACACACACACACACACACACACACACACACACACACACACACACACACACACACACACACACACACACACACACACACACATCACTTTGGCCCACACCCTCTCTCAAACACAAACACACGCACACGGTTGGTCGATCGGTATGGGGGAGGAGGTGAAACAAGTGTAATAAAATAAGTCATACAAAAATATATAAGAAAAAAATATGAACATTTGCATGATGCCAACACATGCATGCTCTGTAATATAAACCCAAAATAAAAAGATGAAAAACATTTAGTAACACACACACACACACACACAAACACACCCTCTTGCAAAGAAAAACAACTCAAGCAACTCCCTGACACACAAGCCACCCTCAAACCCTCTCTCAAACACACTCGCACACATGGTCGGTCACTCACAAACACACAGGCAGTAGGTTGGTGTGGTATAAAACCCAAAATAAAAAGCTGCAGTGAACATTCCATCTCTCTCTCTCGCACACACACACACACCACTTGCACTGGCCCACATCCTCTCAAATACATTCACCCTGTCAGTCGGTCATTTGCACATACATGGTCGGTAGGTCGGTCTTTCGCACGCCCCCACACACACACGGTTGGTAGGTTGTTCGTAAAGATGGTCGGTAGATCACGCACACACACACACACGGTTGGGTAGGTCAGTCAGTCGGTTGCACACACTGTCTGTCACGCACACACACGATCGGTAGGTCGGTCACGCACACTAAGTAAATAAAATTAAATTCCAGGGAGTGAGCTAGAACAGTGAACTTGGACATGAGTTGTAGATTCAGAGTGCTCCTCCCTTCCACTGAGAGCAACACTTTTGTACCATCAGGGCACCAGGACTGGGTCCCACTGTGTGCGTATTTATGCCTTTGTCTAAATGTTAGTGGCTCTGACATGGACAATCAGCAGAGTCTCCCCTTACACTGATGATGATGTTTATTGTGTTAGTTCATATGTCTGGTTTTTGCCATTTCAGTACATACGTGTCCCTTTGTGGCGTTGGTTAGAATTCTTGTGTGTATGTATGTGTCTGCACTTCGCTATGTCGATGATGGTGTGGCTGAAAGTTGGGGGCCTACTATAATAAACGTGGCTGGCCCCTGCTTTCCCTGGGTGGCAGGTGTATAGGGCGTGGGTCTTGACCTTGACGGGCTGCCTGCGTGTGTCAGGCTGGTTCACCTCTAGGGGCCAGCTGCCTTTCAGGGTGGCTAGTCTCTCGGTCAGGCAACGCATGCGCGGGACGAGCATGAAGTCGTACATGATGGCATCCGTAGCACCACAGGTCACGCCCAGTACACCTGCAGGACGAGGGAAGAGCAGAAACATTATAGTTACATGTGAGCTGCAGAGACATCGGAGCAAGAAAGAACAATCTTAAAAGTGATGGCTCAGAGTAGATTCACCCTAATGCCATTTGAACCGTGACATCCATCCAGTAGTCCACCCGAAGAGTTTTCAACATTGGGTGAAAATTAGCTGAGTTACTGAGTTATTCCGAATAGCTTAGTACAGCGCAAATGGATCTTCACAGTATCTCCAAACCTATTTTAGTGCGCCAAGTTTGGAGATGCTGTTAAGATCCATTAGCGCTTGTCCTAAGCTATTCAGAATAACTCGGTAACTCTGCTAATGCTCGCCCAAGGTAGAAAACACTTCGGGTGAACTACTGGATGGATGTCACAGTTCAAATGGAATTAGGGTGAATCTACTCCGAACCATCGCTTTAAGACATGCAGTGCATGCCGCATTCTGCAAAACACCAAATACACAATGTAATATCTTATTTAATAGAATACTTTTTGAAACAGCAACAGTGACTACTTTCAGGTCAGATACAATAGATTTATGCAGTCTTCACTGTTAGTTTACCAACAAGTATAATCATGTTTTTAATGTATAATTTGTATGTAATTTTTCTTACCCAGTGGCTCATGAACTTCCTCTTGAACATAGCAGGGGCAAAGGATACAGTATGGCAGGGTTCATTTCAGCTCCAGTGTAGAACATCTGAAGCAAACAAGTAGTGTTCAGGTGAGAAAGTAAGGAAGCAAGGATATTGTCGTGCTTATATCTCTACACATCCAGAGTTTGTGTGTGGAGCCAAATAAAACAGTTTAAGGGTGAGAGCAAGTTCACACACACATGCACACAAAAAATCTCCTTGTCTTTTTCAGAGAGCAGAGTAGAGCAGACGTTTCAGGGTTCTGCCTTCATCAGTGTGCAGGTGAGCACAGAGCACTGATGAAGGCATAACCCTGAAATGTCTGCTTGTACAGAACACTTCAGTCTCCAAAGACAGATGTCAATGCTGCCATTTTTTAAACATATTTTCTCACTTTCCGGGAAAGATTATATAACTAAATTACTTTTCTTGCTTTGAAATTGAACGCAGTGTCCCCAATGCATTTATACTCATTGAAGTACAATTTATTTGAACAGTTTTGACCTTTACTGAACTTTTTAAAGATACTGCTATTATTTTCAGCATAACTGTATGAGAAAGAGGGTGCAATGTGAGTGTGTGTGTGTGACTGTGTGACACTCACTCCCATGAGGTGTGCCATGGTGTCAGAAGGCGATGGCCATGGGAGCGGAGCCCATGCGTCCCCTTGCTCCTCTCACCCGTTGCAGGGAAGATGCAGATGCCTGGTCAGGAAGAGCTCCACCGTGGTGGCCATGCCCATGCTGAAGCCAGGCTGAAGCAAGGTTCTGTACTGCATGTTGGCTCCAGGACATCCAGAAGTGGCTGACTTGTGTTTGCATTGCTTACAGTCTTTTGAAGGGGTAGATGTTGTAATGGACTGTTTTGAGATCTCCAGTGGCTAGGCCAAGCAGCAGTGTGTTTGGAATGATGTAGTTGATGTAAAACTAGTGCTCACAACTTTGGCATTCAGTGCTCTTTCTTTGGCAAGGTTGGCGGATAGCTTAAGCACGGTCAGGAAATCTCTGAAGGTAAGGCCTCCTCCGCCACCAAGACTCTGCAGGGCTTTTTGATGACCTTGACAGGAGCTTCGGCAGGACCATTCCGGTGGGGTGAATCGGCTGGAAACATTCTCCACATCCAGCAGATACCATTTTTTGCAACATACCTTCAAGTAGTCCTTGGTTTTACTGTCTTTACTGGTTTTACTCTCAGGTAAGAATACATTTCTTACAGGACAGGTTTCGCCCCAACGAAGTTTGTTCCAGGATCCGACCAGATATTCTACGGATGACCATGGAGAGAAGTGAATCTTGCCGACAGTCATGGTGCTGGATGAAGGCACTGCCTCCCACCCTGCCCCACCCCCCCTCCTGACACTCAGGAACCAACCAGCCGCTCCCCATGCCCATGCAACTGCCCTGACCAGCCGCCCTAGACCACCTAAGTGCTCTTCGTCCAACAGCTCGTGGACCGCTGCCACTGCTGGCGCCGGAGGTCCGGACCTGGGCCGTGCGCCGGCCTGGAGCACAACCAGGTGCAGTGCCCCCAGCTGACCCCAGGGAAGCACTGCAGTAAACGCCATTCTCTGCACTCCAGTGACTCTGCCTCCCGCCTGCGTAGCGACTCATTTCACTGACCCCGTTGGCCACCCACCCCAAGGAAGGCAAAGGACCGGACCACCACTCAGCGCTCACAGCACCCGGAATCCACCACCAATCTCTGACGTCAGTGCTGCTCTGGATCTCAACAGCTCTGCCTGCACAGAAGGCTGCCAGCATGCCTTCATGCAAGCAACCCAAAGAGAAAAGAGGATAAAGTCCGGGGATTTGGCTACACCATCGAAGATAACAAGTTGCATATCATGGTTGCGGTCAACTTCTCCAAGAAGAAAAAAAATGTGCCCTGGCCAGGACTTGCTCAAAGACAAAGAGAGAGCTGAGAGAACAAACACCAGAACCACTCACCAGAAGAGAGCTGTTAAGCCAAGCCTCAGGCCTCTATGACCTCCTTGGTCTTGTGGCCCCAACAAAACAGAGGGGGGACCATCATGACCGCAGGGCCTTCCAAGAGGCAAAAGTCATGTACTGTGCAGCAGACACCGGGGATGCCGCCTTGGCTCAGCTCTGCATACTCTTCAAGGAGCTTTATGGCATCATCTCTGAGCTCACTGAACAAGTCTCACACCGCCAGACACAACTGAAAGACCATATGCAATCACCTTCTCTGATGGCAGTGAGCATGCACATGGTCTGGGCTGTACCTGTGGTGGAGCTGCAGCCAAGGTGTTGTGAGAGTAGTTGGGGACAAGGCCAAGCTGACCCCTCTTAACCACAAAGGTGACCATGTGAAGGCGAAGATGTGCGGAGCAGTATTTGCAGTACGGCTGCCAAACTACTTCCAAAAGCACTGTCGAATGGAGGTCAAAAAGTGGCATCACCTAGTCGACAGCCAGAACATCTTGGGTGCCATACAGCATGAAAGTTATGGATACCAAACTTTCTACGCAAACAGAGTTGGTGAGATCGAGAGCAGCACTGACATCAGAGATTGGTGGTGGATTCCAGGTGCTGTGAACATAGACATTACTACCCGAGGGGCTAGTCCTGATTACCTAATTAAAAGTCCTGAGTGGCAGTCCGGTGCACAGTTCCTTTCGCTTCCCTTAGGGCGAGTGGCCAACAAAGTCAAAGACGTTGCTGCACAAGCAAGAGACAATGTCACTAGAATGCAGAGGAAAACATTCACTGCAGTACTCATCCAAAATCAGCTGAAGGCACAACACCCAATTGCAGTCTAGGGGACGTATTACAGAAGCATCCTAGCTTGAGAATCTTATCTGTCTATTTCCCGCGGCAACAGGACCGTATTTAGAAAAAGTGTGTTAGTGTTTAACTTGCGTTCAGCAGTGTTTGAGAATTTTTGAGGTTAGGGTGCTTCTTTTAAACACTTTTCCTAACTTGTGATAGGATGCGCAAATAAATGTAATGTTATCTTTGGGAATCCTAAAAAACAGCTATGGACCATCACGTTGTATGTCTGTTACCTAACAACAAATGCACCGCTACCCATCACATTACATTACATTACATATATTTAGCAGACGTCTTTTACCAAAGAGACCTACAAGGAAAGAGACGTACAAGGAGGAAATTAAGCAGGAAAAGGAGAAGGCATCTAGGCTCAGTGTACAGTTGCAAGACTGACAGCATTGTCCAATGCAAGGTAAAAGATCATGTAGCAAAAAATAAAAGGGGCAGTGTGCAGTTGCAACACTGAGAGCATTGTCCAACACATGGTAAAAGATGTAGCACAAAATAATAAGAAGGGTAAGAAGGCATTTTTAGATAATAAACAAAGACATCTAGGTGCAGTGTACAGTTGCAACACTGACAACAATGCCCAACAAATGGTAAAAACATGATGTTAAAAGGATGTTAAAAGCAATTTAGGTAAAAGATGTTACATCTTTTGGTACATCAAAGATATTAAAAGCGGTGGCTTAAGGAAAGAAGCTAAAAATAAGGAAAGAAGTAGAATTAGTAGAAATAAGTAAAAAAGTAGGCTAGTAAGAATTAGTAATGTTAGAGTGTTAAGCAACAATGTGATAAAACAGAGCTAGAATGCAACTGACTACTGCATCTCATGGTCTGCATACCATACGTATGCCTTCTAAACCAGAAAGGTAGAGGACATACATTTTTCTGTAAACTTTGCTTCTACCGCAAACAAGACTACACTGTATGATACATGTCGGTGAAAGCAGCAGGGTTTAAAAAAAATGTAATAACATTTACACAGTTATTAATGTTATGTTCCATCGATCAGAGTTATAATGGCAATATCTGTGAAGGAGGAGGGCTCAGGGAGTTTCACACTAGCTGCCTGCAATCTCATGTTCAATTGCGGCAGTTTCAGTAAAATATATTACATGTAAAATATGTTCATTCCAATGCATTTGTTTTTTCATTTCATTTCAATCAATAGTTATCAATCAGTAGTTAATTAATTGATATATTCATCCTAAATAGATAACAACAGCTAAAGTTTGGCTAACAGTACCCACACCAAAGGTGTAGCTTTGGCTTGGAAAGTGTTGGGGACATTAATATGGCAAATTGTCCGGGTATGCCATTTTTGCATTATGTTTGTGAAAAAGTGGTGTGGACAAGCTAGGCTTATTTCAAAAGCGGTATGGACATGTCCCCACCATCTACACCAAAATTACATCTATTCTAAACACCAATGGATAGGGGGAAGTTGGGACAGCTGGGGTGACTGTCTTACATTTAGGAAACTTGTCTCCACTCATCTGATCTTAACTTTTGATTTAGGACAGGAACATTTCTGTAATACGTGCCCAGGACAATGCACAGTCCAAGTACAGAACTCCACCACCAACAGTAGCAGCAGTCCAAGAGCTATTGGACAAAAGGCGCTTCAGCAGTCTAAGACGGCTGGCTGGGACAATTGTGTGGACATGGAGAGCGGCTAAATGGATCCTGAATGCCAAGAGGGGAGATGAAGCAAAGTGGGAGGCAGTACCTTCATCAGGCACCATCATTGTCAGCTTTCAGTTCCTGTAATGATTTTTCCATTTTTTCCGCGTTTTCCCTTTGTTCTTTTTCTTGTGTTTTTTCTTTTGTCAGGTGACTTCAAGGTTTATCCTCCAGGTATCGTTCATCTCTGTTAGGTCATGTGTGAGTGGAGTCGTTGGGTCTTGGTCACTGGCAGCAGGAGGTTGTCCACTAGTCAGTTGGTTCACTGGTCAGCGGGGTGTTGCACTGGTTAGGCGGTGGTACACTGGCAGACCGCTCACTGGTGCAGTGGTGATGCACTGGCAGTCGTTGGCTTTCAATGGTGCATTGGTTTTCCACTCTGCCTTGTACTGGGTTTCGCACACTTGAAAGACAAGGAGTGTACGCAGATGAAGGATTCCACTCATGTGGTCTTGTTATTGATTTCAGTGGAGTTAATGATTTGCAGTAGTTGACTTGTAGTAGTAGCAACTGATGGAGTAATAGTACAACAGTAGACCAGAATAGGTGAAAAACCTTTAAACATATAAGCACAAAATAAAACACAATTCTATGAAGTTAGGACACTGAAGTTAGGAAACTGATCAAAATCACATTACTATCATTTTCAAAACATTCAATACATTCATTAGAGGGAGAATGGTGAAGAAACATATTGACTGTTACAGGACAGGTGCTAATTTCAAGTTTGATAATTGTAACATGTCTCAAATAAGTTGGGACAAGGATCAGTGAAATGTAATAAACATCCAAATAAGCTAGAAAACCCCCTACAAAGAACAGTGCATGGCACATTCTGCAAAACACCAATACATAACTTATTTTAATTGAACACGTCTTGACACACTAACAGTGACGACCACAGAAATCTATTATATCTTACCTAAAAGTAGTTACAAACAATGGGAGAAACAAGCCAATTTAATGCATAATTTGTATATGTATATGTTTTCCCTTACCTTGTGGTTCATGAAGTTCCTCATGAACATACCAGGGGCAAAGGATCTGGAAGGGTTCATTCCGGCTCCTGGTAGAACATCTGAAAGAAATAGTATTCAGAGTTGAGTATTAGCTTAAATGTAAAAAAGTAAGGAAGCGAGGATATTGTTGAGCTCTGGATGTGTAGAGAAAAAAGTATGTGCTTTTTTCGGGACATGTGCTTACGGGATATATGTGCTCATTTCCAGGGGTGGAAAGTAACTAATTACTTTTACTCAAGTATTGTACTTGAGTAGCTTTTATGAATACTTTGAACTTTTTAAGTAATTTTTAAAATTAATACTTTTACTCCGGGCCGGATTAACACTTTCTGAGGCCCGGGGCTAATTACCCGGATGGGGGCCCTTCATATCATGTTCTGACGCATGACGTCACACAAACCCACTGACACATCAGCGTACACAGTAGGCCTACCAATCTATGACAGATACCGTTTAAAGTTAACTGGTGATATTTCTAGGGGTGGGCAACCATGAAAATCTTTAATCGCATTAACTCAATGACTTTCTGTGATTAATCGCGATTAATCGCATAGCGCGCGAAACCCAAAAATAATCATAAATCATTAAAAAAAATAATAAATAAAATAAAAAAAATAAATTAATAAAATAAAATAATTAATAATAATTTGCATATGTACTGTGTAGATAACCTATGTAGGTCTAATATAATATTCCACAATGGAAATGTAGGCTATTTGCCAACCTATCAGTCTAAATGTAGTAGGCTATATGCCTATCCAATGTAGGCCTACTAATGAAACAAATTATTGCATACAATATTACACTAGGGCTATTTAAGATTGTAGGCTACTGAAACTGATATATTAGAAATTATAAACTCAAATTAGGATGGTCTACATGGGCCTACAAGAAAAAAAAAACTTGTCACTTAAAAAAACTACATGTTTAGTATGTATAATCTTGCACTTTAAATGTCTGTATGAGCACTGTCTATGTCCATACTGTCTTATGTCCATGTATAAGTACTGTCTATGTCTATACTGTCTATGTCCTTACCTAGATTAGTCTATGTCTGCATGGGAAAGCAAGAAATGTCATTTCAAATTCTTTGTATGACCAGTGCATGTAAAGAAATTGACAATAAAACCGACTTGACTTGATATGTTAAAACGGCTTGCCATAGGCGTGCGTCTGTGAGATATGTCCCGCCTTCTCTCACTGTCAAAGACTCCCACCTTCTCGCTTATCAGTCGCTATTTTTAAGGTGTTTCAGCGACTAGAAACTAATTGACTGTCTGTTGGCATTCAGGGGCGGAGCTACAGGGGTGGCTAGGGTAGCATTTGACCCCCCTGAAATCTGATTGGCTACCCCAGAAAATGGACAGTGGCCACGCCCACTCGCGTTACAGGAAGCACATAAATCGGTACACACCACCCTCGTGAATTTGGGCATATGGGGTACCATTCGAAAGCTTAAAATCCCCTCTATTCAGTGGTATGCATGGGAACTCTCTGTGTTGTATGGTCTGACGGTAATGACTCATAGAAGCAGATGTGCTTTTTCATCCTGAACAAGAAAAGCCTTAGAAAAAACCCCAGCTTATTTCAGTCCAGACTAATTTCATTTTCCTTTTTGAAAAGTTAGCTGTGTGCCATTTAAGATTTTTCAGTACTATAATGCTCTATTGCCCATGTGATAAATAAATAGATTCATAAAACACATAATAGGAGACCTAAAACTTAAGGGTGCAGTTATAGGGTGCACTTTAGAAGGGATTCAGTGACAGTGCCTTACAGCAGGTGTTAGGGTTGCCAAATGTGACCAATGATTGCCAACCCAAAAATATTAAAAAGAACGCCTTAAGACTAAAATCCTGCCAGAATTAAACAGAAGTCTTGATTTATATGACCACAAATCTACAGAATACGTACCTGCCCAAAGCCCTTTTTAACCCATAGATGACAATCGGAAACCGCTCAATCTGGTAACACTGACGGGTGTCATAAGAACCCAAGAAAATCATTCTCTTTATCTATTCTATAGTGTTTGAGCGTTTATTTTCTTTGAGTAAGAGCATGCCCCTGTGAAATTCATGTGGCTACCCCATTGCCCCCCCAAGACTAAATATCTGGTTCCGCCACTGTTGGCATTGACAGCAATTACATCTTTCAAAACAATAACGTTGACATGACTAACACTATCTTAAATGCTGACGAAGTTGCCGATGTCGCGAAATCATAGCCTACCATGCACGCGCAGCGCCATGTAGATACCAAAACGTTGCGTGAGGAATAATATCTCGCGGTTCGCTTTTTGATCAGGGCTTTAGTAAGTCCGCGTTGCGTTATTGACAGCTGATAGACAGCCAGCACAACAGTACCCTCTTCATGCTGACCGTACAATAGACTAACCTTGCGAGCTGCAAAGGCGAGCCACATGCTGCTCGAGAGTTGCGCAAGGAGGACCAGAACTGTGTAGGCCTACCGAAAAAATCTTTGCTGGTGCTACAGCAGGCTGACTACTCCACAGGTTGGTTAATTTGGGTTTTTTCTGTTAAATTTCTGTTTTTTATTTCTACTAATTTTCGTTTTTTTACTCCGCTCTCCTGTTTCCTATGGCTCGACATTTTCGCTCGTTTTCTTTTTTTTTTCTTCTATTATTTTTTGTCATTTGACATTCCGCGACCGGAGCCCACCCCCCCCCCCCACCCTAGCGGTGATGCCCGGGGCTGCAGCCCGTTCAGCCCATTCTTTAGAGACGGCCCTGCTTTTACTTGTACTTCAGTACATTTTGACCTAAGTACTTTACTCAATTACACTGGAACCTGGCCGGAGTACTGAGTAAAAAAAATGACTGAGAGACAAAATGCCATGCACAATAATGCCAAAATCCGCCGGAAATGAAAGATTGTGCAGGATGGCACACAGCATTTCCACTATTTTACTATCTTGTATCAATGTATTGGATGATGGCTGGTGCCAAGCAAGAGAGGTTATGGAGGACGATATTCAAGAAAAATAAACATGACATTCTCAAGAGGAAAGCTAATTAAAAGTAACTAAGTACTTTTACTCAAATTACATTTTAAGTGAAGTACTTTTTACTTTTACTTGAGTAGATTTTTAGATAGGTACTTTTACTTGTACTTGAGTAGAATTTAGGCAAAGTAAAGATACTTTTACTTGAGTACACATTTTCTGTACTCTTTCCACCTCTGCTCATTTCAAATTTGATAAATGTAACATGTCTCAAGTTGAGACGGGGATAAGGGTGGGCGATATATATTGTCTGCGAAATTATCGTGAATGTTGTTTTGACGATATATCCGTATTGGCAATATCGAGATATTTTTATGAAGTCTCTAAAATCAACAAACCTCTGTGACAGGACTCGTCCAGACAACGACGACAGCCAGGCATGTCAGTTCACCACAATATTACTATAGACTGTCTCTGGGTGAAGGATAAGTCTGTGAACCAATGAGCAGACAGTGCAGAGGGGGCGGGCGGGCGGCAGCATTTTGGTTGCCTGATTTTCATAGACTTCAGATCACGTACCGCAATTCTGGTCTGACCAGGACTATAACGATTAGTGTTTCCAAATGGCCTGGTTAACCCGCCTCCCTCGGCTTGCTACTGGTTGAGGGCTGTGCCGAAGTTTAAACCAAACATTTCTTAGTCCCAATAGAACGTCTCTGCTTAAACCACGTCACTGCCTTGAACACGCCTCTACCCAGGACGGTTGGAAATGCTCAGTTGATTGGTTCCAGATAAAGTGGGTGGAGATAAGATTCTACTTGAACAAGCTCCTGGCCCTGTGTGTAGCTGAACCAAAGGCGTTGCGTCAGCAGCAGGGCGGAGCAGACTGTGGGAGACAAGAAATCTCTGTCACTCGTGCAGCACTGCTGCTAATGGGCAGTGGAGGGGAGTTGTTATCCAAATTGTGGATTTACATGAGGAATTCAACCATTAAACCAGCCATTGCATGATGCTGAGGGAATTTTGGATTTGGTTTAATCAGCAACCGTCTGTGATTATGGAAAGCCAAATAGTTAGGAAGAGAAATAGCTTTGTCTCTGGTCTGAGAAATCGCTAGTTAGCATGCTAGTCAGCGAAATAGGCTAAGCAATGTTGTTGTCTACAACTATTAGAGTGGCTGTTACTCACTACTCAAACACCCACCTGCATGTATAGATATATATCTGCTTAGGTGGACAAGAAATGTTAAGTTAGACTGGTGCAGTGAGTTAAATTATGCGTGAAATTAAACATCCACAAATGTACTGCTTCCTGTCAAAAATGGCTGTCATCTAACAGAAACATAGGCAATACATCATAAAACTATGTTTTATTTAAATGTATATGTTTTCATGCTGAGTGATGAAGTATTACTTTACAGACCAGAGCATATGCGTATTTATTACTATTAGTATTATTATTATGGGCAGTCATGGGTGAGCGGTTAGGGCGTCAGACTTGTATCCCAGAGGTTGTCGGTTCGACTCCCGACCCGCCAGGTTAGTGGGGGGAGTAATCAACCAGTGCTCTCCTCATCCTCCTCCATGACTGAGGTACCCTGAGCATGGTACCGTCCCACCGCACTGCTCCCCATGGGGCGCCACTGAGGGCTGCCCCCTTGCACGGGTGAGGCATAAATGCAATTTCGTTGTGAGCAGTGTGCAGTGTTCACTTGTGTGCTGTGGAGTGCTGTGTCACAATGACAATGGGAGTTGGAGTTTCCCAATGGGCTTTCACTTTTCACTTATTACATTCAAAAAGTGAGTTCTTCAGCAAAGCATTTCTCCCAACTCTCACTCTCTGTCCATCCCCAGTTAAAACACAAATGCACTACTACCTCCAGTGCAGAATTGAAACTAGTCGGGAATCATGCACAAATAATAGACAGCACAAATGTGTAGCTTTGTTATACTGCCATGCTTTGTGATGTATCCTAGTGTAGACATGCCATCATTTATGCAGACCTCTTGGTAACATGCATTTAGGCTACATAGGCCAACAAATGTTCTGCTTTACTCACCCTGCCCTGCCAATCCCATATTACGGTACAATTCAAACACATTGATTACACCCCCCCTCATCCGTTATCGTGAAAATTCGAGATGCATTTTTTTTGCCCATATCGCCCACCCCTAGACGGGGATAACTGAAATGTAGCAAACCACAAAGAACATTTCAATATGGATAACAGTAGAAAAATAAAAAAAATATTGAATTTCCTTTGAATTAACAAGATTGTGTGTATACAAGACATATTTCTGTCATTAAAATCATTGTATAGATCATTGTGAGATCATTAAATACATATTGTCTGTAGTCTTACTTGGGCACTCCAACAATTACAGCATGGGGGTGCAGTAATGCATTGATTGAGCTCTCCTCACTCACTGAATGACAGATATTAGTTTTACACAGCATAAGAAGCCAGACAGTTATTATAATTGGAAGGAAGAAAATGACGAAACACACACCTACCATTTGAGCTGTTAAAATCATGTCCAAGACCGGCTGCCTTTCAGGGTGGCTAGCTTCTCGGCCAGGCCGTGCATGCAGAGGAAGAGCATTAAGTCGTACGAGATGGTGCTCATTGCACCACCGATCTGGATCACGATCAGGTTCTGGGACCTACCCAGTACACCTGCAGGAGGAGGGAAGAACAGAAACCATATTATTGTTACATGTGAGCTGCAGAGACATCGGAGCAAGAAAGAACAAAGTCATGCAGTGCATGGCACACAAGACATCAAACAAAACTCAACAACTTTGTTGTTTTAAAGTGAATATCATCTTGTGCTCTTTGGATTTTTTGAGGTCTGAAAAAATTGCATGTTTTGTGTTATTTTGACCATTTGTAACTTTCTGCAAATCAGGATTGTACATACAAATAAATGCTATAAATGACTTTTTAATTTGGGATTTGAGGAAATGTCTCTAAAATGAAACAACAATGTTAATTTTACTGGCACATGCCAATAAGTAGTAAGACCAGAAAAACTGGTAATTTCCAGGGGGTCTCTCAATTTTTGGCACAGCTGTATATATATATTTTTTTCCTTACCCAGTGGTTCATGAAGTTCCTCATGAACATAGCAGGGGCAGCGGATCTGGAAGGGCGCCAGTGTAGAACATCTGAAACAAATAAATATTGTTCAGAGTTGAGTATTAAATGTAATGTAAAAACGTAAGGAAGCATGCATATCGTTGCGCTCTGGACATGTAGAGAAAGAAGCATGTGCATTTTTCGGAAAATGTGTGCTTACGGGACATATGTGCTCATTTCAAATTAGATAACTGCAACAGGTCTCAAATATGTTGGGACGGGGATCACTGAAATGTAATAAACATCCAAATAAGCTTTAAAAAACACAAGTAAGAACATTTCAAAATGAATAACATGGCCTTGTTACATGGACATTAAAGGGACTCTGTGCAGGAAATTGTCAAAAAAGGTACTGCATCTATGCTGCTCATTGAAACTGGGCTTTAATCTTTACATGAAAGTTTACTAAGTAATGAACACATATTTTCTAGTATGGTCCAAGTAGAGTCATATTTGCAGCTAAAAATGGCTATTTCTGGAAATTCAAAATGGCGGACCATGGAGAAGATCCACCTTTCCATATAAGAAAAGTGCAATTTTTTCAGTCATAATTAGAATTTCATGGTGGTGGTAAGTATTCATGAAAAAGCTAACATTAGTGAATGGGTAGCATGAATTCTGGAAATAAACAACTGAAAATCTCACACAGTGTCCCTTTAAAGGGACACTGTGCAGGAAATGGTCAAAAAAATGTATTGCAACTATGCTGCTCATTACCTCCGCCAGGAGGTTATGTGATCGCCCGATTCTGTGTGGCATGTCTGTCCGTCTGTCGCTCTGTTCGTTCGCTGCTATTTCGCGGGCTGCCACAAGGTGGACGAGGTGAATTGAGCAATGACAGGACGTGCCTGCGATTTGGATTGATGGACCATGACCACTGACCACAGCATAGCGCGCCGATTTGCTGTGCCATGGCTGCGTAACCAATAGCACACCAAAAAATGTACAATATGGCACACATATCGTTGCGGAGTTAATTGTTCTCCGAGCGTTTGGCCTGACAATCAAATCAGCTTTTGCGGAGTTGAACAGTTGTTCCCTGTTCAGTTGAAGTTCACGAAGGGTGGAGATATTAATAACGGCGAACAGTGGTTAACAGTGATGAAGGCAGCGCCAAGGAGGGGAAGGTATGCAGTTCACTAGATTTTGGTTAATCGAAGTTGTGTTGCGACGGTCACCACAGCAAAGCCAATCAGAAAGCGCACAGCGCGGATTTGCTGTCACTGTGCCCACATGGCTGAAGCCATAGGCGTAGCCAGTCACTAAAACATAATGTAATATAATAATGATGACATATAATGTCACGCATACGTCGCAGCTTTCGCGGAGTTAATTGTTCTCAACCAAATCAGCTTTCTCTCGTCTGTCCGGTTGAAGTTTGTTCGAAGGGTGGAAGAATTATTCACTATTTAAAGTTAGCCTAATCAATATTGTGTTGCCAGCGTGTGTGATCCTAAAGTGTTCTCAAAGGGCAATGTTGACCACCGTAGTCATATCATTAATTATATATTATGGGTGGATATTAATAGCTGTGCCATTTAATATTGTGGCAAAACAATTAAGTGATGAAAGGCATGCTGCCAACACACAATGAATGAACAATGTCACTAAGGCTATAGCGATGGGATCTAATAATTTCCAGTATAGGCCTACATATTCCACATTACAGTAGGGCCTATATGGCACGACCAAACATTTGCCAATACCTCAATGACAGGTGAACTATACTAAAGCTAACCAGGTGACACACATCCTAGCTAATAAAAGAGACATCATTTGGTTAACATTGAAGGTTCACTTCTCTTAAAGGGACACTGTGCAGAAAATGGTCAAAAATGGTACTGCAACTACGCTGCTCATTGAAACTAGGCTCCCTATTGCAAAATTTGATCTTTACATGAAAGCTTACTAAGTAATAAACAAACATTTTCTAGTATGGTCCAAGTACAGTCATTTTTGCAGCTAAAAATGGCTATTTTTGGAAATTCAAAATGGCGGACCATGGAGAAGATCCCCTTTTTCATGTATGAAAAGTACAATTTTTCCAATCATAATGAATACTTAGAATTTGATGGTGGTGGTAAGTATTCATGAAAAAGGTAACATTAGTGAATGGGCAGCATGAATTCTGGAAATCAACAACTAAAAATCTCACACAGTGTCCCTTTAACACAATGGTAGGCCTAACCTGTAGGCCTGCATGAATCACACTACACCATGTCACAAATATTAGAACAAACTCAGCTTCCCTGGCGGAGGTCTGCATTCTCTGAGTGCATTTCTAGTTGAAACTGGGATGCCTATTGCCAAATTTGATCTTTACATGAAAGTTTAATAAGTAATAAACAAATATTTTATAGTAAAATCCATGTACAGTCATTTTTGCAGCTAAAAATGGCTATTTTTGGAAATTCAAAATGGTGGACCATGGAGAAGATCCCCTTTTCATGTATGAAAAGTGCAATTTTTCCAGTCATAATGAATACTTAGAATTTGATGGTGGTGGTAAATATTCATGAAAAAGGTAACATTAGTGAATGGGTAGCATGAATTCTGGAAATGAACAACTAAAAATCTCACACAGTGTCCCTTTAATGTTGGAAAACAATCAGACAAAGGCTGAGTCACTCAGAATTAAAGAGGCAGAGGGGATAATTAATCAGTTATTATATAAAGTATTGAATTTCCTTTGAATTACCATGATTGACCAGGCAGACAGGAAGCTAAGACACTCACTCTCGCTCTCTCTCACGCACACACACGTACACGTGCACGCACGCACGCAACCTATGGAATTGCTCCATGTGACTGCACCTACCTGCACTCTGATCTCCACTTCCTAGAACTGCTTGCACTATGAGACTGCACCTCCAACTATGCTGCTAAATCCTGCTACTTGACCACTGAACTACAACGGTCCATGCTGGACTGCACAATGTGTAGTACAGCACAGCCCTGACTGTTTTTTGGTTTGTATTCCACTACCCCACAAGAACACACACACACACGGGACTGCACCCTACCTGCACTACCTCAGTCCTGGAACATAAGAACAACACAACATGCTGCTACAATGCTGCTACCCCATCTACTACTTTATATAACTATTGTTATTATACTGTTAATATTGCTACTATCACTGTTATTATTTCTATTATTGTAATGTCTACATTCTATATTTATCTTACCTTCTGTTTACATGTTCAATGTTAAATGTTAAATGTTCATTTGTACTGTATTTATCATTGACCACTTATTGTTACCAGTCCATCACTGTTACCTGTCCTGTGACTTGTGCATATGAAGAAAGTGACAATAAAAGCTGACTTGACTTGACTATTGTGTGTATAAGACACATTCTGTCATTAAAATCATTGTACAGGTTCATGAGATCATTAAATTCATATTGTCTGTAGTCTTACTCCGGCACTCTTGTGAAAACCTGACCATATTAAGAATTCTGCATGAGTACAAAATTATGAAAAGGATGTAGTCTATGCACCCGATCTCATTTGAAATAGACCCAGAAGACAGTAAACTGTCCTTTGGTTACAGAAGTCATTCCTGCCATGCCATTCTTTATAAAAAAATGTCTTGCACATTATAAGATGCAGTTAAAATGGACCATTGAACTTGTTTTAGCTCTTAGTTCAAAGGTCAGCGTCTATGATGGCATGGGGGTGCAGTAATGCATTGGTTAAGTTCTTCTCAATCATCGTATAAATAAAATGCTGAATGACAAATAGAGGTTCTAAACAGCACGTTATAATTTGAAGGGGGAAAATGACAAAACGCACACCTGACATTTGAGATGTTGAAATCATGTCCAAGACAGGAATGAGCAGAAAGCGGCTCCCTTTCAGGGTGGCTAGTTTTTGGCCAGGCCACACATTTGGGAGAAGAGCATGAAGTCGTATGTGATGGCACCCATAGCACCACTGATCTTGTGGGACCTACCCAGTACACCTGCAGGAGGAGGGAAGAACAGAAACCATTATAGTTACATGTGAGCTGCAGAAGCATCGGAGCAAGACAGAACATTTTTAAGACATGCAGTGCATGGCACATTCTGCAAAGACCAATACATAATGTAATAACTAATTTAATGGAACACTTCTTGACACACTAACAGTGAAGGAATTATATCTGGCCTGAAAGTAGTAGTAGTAGTAGTACAAACAATGGGAGAGTATAAGCATGTTTTAATGTTTTAATGTTGCATGTTGTAGTACTCACGACTCATGAACTCAGGCATCAATTGGCCTTTCATTGGCAAGGTTGGCGGCTAGCTTAAGCACTGAAGGCAAGGCATCCTCCACCAAGACTTTTTGCTGGGCTTTTTTGGTGACCTTGACAGCAGCTTTCGGCAGGGCCATTCTGGTGTGGTGAATCGACCGGCCGAAGTCTCCACATCCAGCAGGTACCATTACTAACAGCATACTATTCAATTGGTTCTTGGTGTTGCAGTGTCAGGTAAGCACACATTTCTTCCAGGACAGGTTTCGCCCCAATGGCGTTCGTTCCAGGATCGGACCAGATCTTTTGCAGATGACCACGGAGTGAAGTCAATGTCTGGTCGGAGGAAGGAGGAAGGGTCAGGGGGTTTTGCCAGATTGACACGGATGACTCGGCTTGGCATGCAGAAGAATAATAGGCCCAAAACACTCATGCTTGTTCTCCCTTTGACGTCATCCTTCACTTGATATGGCCTGAACAGGTCGATTGGCGTGAACTGAAATGGTGCAGCTGGATTTACACACTCTTCAGGTAAATCACCCATGATTTGCGGACAGGTTTTTGACACATTCCTTCTTGCAGACAATGCAATAGTCAATTACTTTTTGGGCCAGGATCCTTCCTTCGCTGCAGATTAGAGAGAGAGCCTGGGAGTTCCTTTCACTCCGTCATGCCCCGTACTGTGTGCTTCTTGCGCTAGGAGAGTGGAGACCCAGGCCCTCCACATGAGGAAATGGGCCCCTGGACATAACAAGCCCGCCATTGGCCGTGTCCAGGAAGTTGACACCCTCCTGCACCACCAGGCACAGGCCAAGGAACACAATCTCCCCCTTACCAACAGTGATGGTGCCGGATGAAGGTACTGCCTCCCACCCTGCCCAATTCCCCTTCCCGACACTCAGGAACCACCCAGCCGCTCCACATGTCCATGAAACTGCCCCAACCAGCCGCCCCAAATTGCCTAAGTGCCTTTCATCCAATAGTTCCTGGACCACTGCCACTGCTGGCGGTGGAGCCCCAGACCCAGACCGCACGCCAGCTCAGAGCAGAATCAGGTGCAGTGTCCCCAGCTGACCCCGGACGAGCACTGTAGTGAACGCCCTCCTCCACAGTCCAGTGACACCACCTCCCACCTGTGCAGCAACGCATTCCGCTGACCCCGTTGCCCAACCACCCCTAGGAAGCCGAAGAAACCGCGCACCAGACTGCCACTCGGAACCCCCAGCCAGACCATCAGGACCCCCCAAGTGATGATGTCCAGCACACCCACACACCCGGAATCCACCACCAGTCTGAAGTCAGTGCTACTCTGGATCTTGCCAACTCTGCCTGCAGCACAGAAGGCTACCAGCCTGCCTTCATGCAAGCACCTCAAAGAGAGACGAGGATAAAGAGAAGAGGATAAAGCCCAAGGCCTTGGCTACACCATCGATGATGACAAGTTGTATGGTATGTTGCGGTCAACTTCTCCAAGGAGAAAAAAATGTGCCTCGGCAAGGAGAGCTGAGAGGTCAAACACCAGAACCACTCAACCAGAAGAGAGCTGTTAAGCCAAGCCCCAACAAAACAAGAGGGGGACCATCATGACCGCAGGGCCTTCCAAGAGGCAAAAGTCATGCACTATGCAGCAGACACTTGGAATGCTGCCTTGGCTCAGTTCAGCATTCTCCTCAAGGAGCTTTATGGCATCGTCTCTGAGCTTGCTGAACAAGTCTCACACCATCAGACCCAACGGAAAGCACCATATGCATGCTCACGGTCATCAGAGAAGGTGATTGCACATGGTCTGGGCTGTAACTGCGGTGGAGCTGCAGCCATGTGTCTTTGTGAAGCTGGTTGAGGACAAGGCCAAGCTGACTCCTCTTGAACAACAAAGGTGACCCTGTGAAGGCAAAGATGTGCGGAGCAGTCTTTGCAGCACAGCTGAAGAACTACTTCTAGAAGCACTGCCGAATCAAGGTCAAGAAGTGGAATCACCAGTTCGACAGCCAGAACATCTTGGGTGCCATACAGCATGAAAGTTATGAATAACAAACCCTCTACGCAAACAGAGTTGGCGAAATCCAGAGCGGCACTGATATCAGAGATTGGTGGTGGATTCCAAAGAAGAATTCCAATAACATGACTAAGTGATAAACATGGCTAGTTTCATTGTTTGAAGTGTGAAATCTGCTACAAAAAACAACTTTCGCTAAGTTAAGAAAATAAGAACTCCAAACTCTCTCCCACTTAGCCAGGCATAACAGACATCATCAACTGAGGGACCAGTCCTGATAACCTACATTAAAGTTCCGAGTGGCAGTCCGGTACACAGTTCCTTCAGCTTCCTGAGGGCGAGTGGCCAACAAAAACAGTCAAAGACGTTGCTACACAAGCAAAAGACAATGTAACTAGAATACAGAAGAAAACATTCACTGCAGTACTCATCCGAAGTCAGCTGGGGGCACAACACCCAATTGCTGTCCAGGACAAACACACAGTCCAAGTCTAGAACTACACAACCAACAGTAGCAGCAGTCCAAGAGCTATTGCACAAAAGGCGCTTCAGCTGTCTAAGACGGCTAGCTAGGACAGTTGCATGGACATGGAGAGCAGCTAAACGCTTCCTAAATGTCAAGAGGGGAGATGAAGCAAAGTGGGAGGCAGTACCTTAATCCAGCATCATCACCGTTAGCAAAAGGGAAAGCGAGTTCCTGAGCCTGTGCCTGGAAGTTCAAGGCGGCATCAACTTCCCAAACACAACCACTGACAGGCCTGTTGTATACAGAGACCAAGCAACTGGTATCCTCATGTGTGGAGGGCAGATACAGGCCTTCAAAGTGGTTTGCTGTGTTTTGAGTTCCTCCAATAACTTTGCCATTCTTCTTTGTTTTTGTATTCTGAGGCTTCTTTCCATAAATTTTCTTGTGTTTTTTTTTTCTTTTGTCAAGTGTCTTCCCTCTCTGTTGGGTCATGTGTGAGTAGAGTCGTTGCGTCTTGGTCACTGGCAGCAGGAGGTTGTCCAATGGTCAGTTGCCTCACTGGTCAGCTTGGTGTTGCACTGGTTAGATGGTGGTCCACTGGCAGATGACTCACTGGTGCTGCACTGGCAGTCGTCGGTTTCCAATGGTGCATCTGTTTTCCACTCTGGAGGTTTTTCACTGTCAAGTGTATGTCAGCACTGAGTTTCCCCGCACTTGAAGGACTGTAGGATGGACAGAGGATTCCACTCGTCTTGTCTTTAGTGATTTCAGTGCCATTGATGTTTTGAAGTAAGTTAGTTGACTTGAAGTAGTAGTAGTATCAGATGGGAGTAATAGAAGAGTAGGCCTAGACCAGAATAGGTGAAAAACTTTTAAACATATAAAAACAAAATAAAAGAAAAAAATCAGTTCATCTTTCTGAGTCATTATTTACATAACATCTAAATGCATGGCTTCCACTAAGTTCAAGATAAATGGTCAACAAATGTTAAAGACAAGCAACCTATGTTTTAATCACTTGGTAACTATACTTCAAAAAATCTTGAAGGGAAGTATATTTTAAACTTTATGCATCAACCAGGTCGAAATGTTACCAAACAAGCAAGATCAGCAAGTTGTTGAACAAACATAAACTGAAAACACTGATAATGACCCGTTTACTTTTATCAATTAGCCCTTTGAAGACCATGTAGGCCCTACTTTAGACGCTACTGACATAAATGACAAAGGAAACTAAATGAAATCAAACTAATTTGATAAAAAAAAGAGTTAGCCTACAAAAGCCATTAACAAACATGGAAACAATTTAGGCCTACCTAGCGTCTGGCCGACACCAGCCAGGCCTATAATAGGCCTAGGCCTACCTGAGATATGGCCTATACCAGAGATGTAGGCCTACAATTCCTACAGTAGGCCTAGGCCTAATATGATTTTACTGTGACTACATCACTCATTTTAATTTGGAGGGAGAAACCCTTTTTGATGTAAAAAGGAGACTTCACGTTGGCCGAGTCCACTGCGTGCAGCTGGTGCAGCAGGTGCAAGCAGTGAGTGCACATTTAGCAGCGTGGACAGAGCTCTACACAGACATCATATATGAAGACTAGATGCGTCGTCCGCGTTCCCGTCATGCAAGTCGAACGTCCGCGCATGGCGGCCATGTTAAAGCAGCCTTCTGGCTCAACCAGTTGCAGTGAGTTTTGGGTGTTGTATACTCTTCAGATGGCCATAATTCCCTCACATTTATATCGATTTTCGAAAGGGTTGTTTTTTTATACAGTATAAAAAAATACAAACGAAATTATATGTTGATACTGCATAGTGATGCATATTCACATTATTATTATATTATATTACATTATATTATAATGTCCATAGGTCTAAAATCATGTATAACATAATTCAGTAGGCTTATTCAGGCAATTAAATAGATCCCATAAACAAATGCACAAAGTAATCTTTTGTATTTTCAGTAAAATAACAAATAAACGTTCACTTGTGGTCTACATTCTACTTTGGTTTCGACAGCTCCACCTTGTGTCCAAAATGAGTCGTGACGCTAAAGCCATCCAGATAGAATTAACTTGTTGCGCTGTAGGCTACATCTCTCTTCCAGTACGTCATCTCTGTCGTCTATAATTTGATGCAATGAATATATCCATGCCGTCAACGTAATGCACAGCAATGGTTAAAATGTGTATTTGCTGTAAGTATATCTATTTTTTTTTTGACAAATAGGTTAAGTGGGAAGCATAGGCCTATTACTCTCCTGGGCGTTTTCCCCCAGTCTACACGTAAGTTCTAAGGAGCCCTACCATTTATAAACACGTGTCAATATTTCAGCGAAGCAACAGTATACATTTTCAAGTATCCCAACGTTTCAACTCTTCCGTTTACTTCAGGTGTAACGGAGGGTCCACAGACCGGTCTGTGGGAGGGTCTGTGGAGAGTTTAGGCTGCGCTAATATGGCCGACCTGTGCGGACGCGCTTGAAATACGCGATGACGTATCTAGTCTTCATATATGATGTCTGTTGTGCTCTCTCTACACAGTGCAATGCGGGAACAACCGCCTAACATGAAAGAAATAGTCTTGTTGCTTGCATGGTTTGTGTTCATTTTCTGTGTCAAGCTAACCTAATTGTTAGGCCTACCAAGACGGCTATGGCCTAGTATTTTAGGATATAAAATTATTTTGCTGTTGGGTTGCCTAAAACGGCTCCCATTGTGGAGCATGTTCCCGTCGTTCACTTCAACAATCATTAAGCATTTCACATTACCATTGTAGGCTACTGCAGCGCTATACTTGAAGATAAAAACAGAGTCCAGAGAGCTTACCGATAATTCAGAGCTTTTGTCCCATGCCTTGTGAAGTTTTAAGTGCACCTCTTTGTTAGTGCGAGTTCCATCGTGTTGCTGGCCGCTCAGTTGCAAACCGAGGTCGTCACCATTGCGTGTCTTAAATTCAGAACAAACCTGTCCTAATTAGGGCCAATCAGTGCCGTAATTAGACCCACCTGCTCTGCTCAGCGCATCACCCAGTCGAGTTTGAGCTAATTGACCAACAGACTTCACCAGATTTCACCAGCACACAGTTGCCGCCGCCTTCAAAAACACATTTTGACATCGTTTTGAAACGAAACACGGATTGTGATTGCTTGCTTTTCATAGCCTATTTGATAAAGTTCGCCGTGCCACCAAGTGATAACGAAATCTCGTATTATAACCACGAGGGTTTGCTACTCGTTTGAAATAGCCTAATCTTAGTTATGGCATCCCTTTCATATGACAGTCGGACGTTTTGATTGCTTGTTGTTGTAGCCTACCTCAAGTGATCATGAAATGATGTGGTATTTAAGCCTAGGCTAGCCTACCCCTAAACACACTGGGCCAATAAGTAGGCTATTTCATATGGGCCTGCAGCAATTTCTTCCTGTGCTGTGTTGCGCACACTGTTTGAACTGAGGGATCATTTGAATGTCTTTATGGCAGAGATCATGTAGGCCCTATAGAAGAATATTCAAAGCTTCACCAGTGCACTCATGAACAGAGGATGTACACAGGGCCGCAAGCAGAGGATGCAGAGTGCTTGGGGCACCAACCACTATGCCCCCAAAATTGGGGCTTATTAAATTGAGATTGAGTAAAAAACGTCATGAAAAAAATAGCCTATTGAATTACATTATTACAAAACTTCTATATATTACTTAGTACATTATTATTTCATTATTATTCAATGATGAGGGGGGCCTCCAAAATCTTAGCAGCGGGCCTGGATGTAGGCTACATTAGGCCACAGTTGCACGATGACCCCACAGGTCGGCAGTGTCGTATCTGTTGTTCAACCAGATTTTTTGCATTTAAGTGATGGGTGTGATTTTCTTTAATGTGGCATATACCCTGTATCTCTCCTGTCGTGTGTGTGCGCGTATGCGTGTGAATGTGTGCATGCAGAGGGAAGAAGTTGTTCCTGCTCAGCGTCATAATGGCGTTGATGATCCACATGGTGGTGATGGACAGTCAGCATCAGGACCAGGGCGGCTCTATGCCTCACGAGCAGAACCTCCTAACCAGCAACTCCATCCTCAACGGTCTTGCTTTTCACATGTGCAGGTAAGGCCAACCTCAAAAAAACATGTGATATACAAAAGGTGGAAAAAATCCTAGTATGTGTGTGTGTGTGTGTGTGTGTGAGAGAGAGAGCACCAGGCCATTTTAAACCTTAAAAGATAGAGACTGTAGCCGTGTATGTGCGTGTGTGTGTTTGCATGCCCGTGTGTACGTAGGTAGGGCATTGTTCTTTCTGTCTTATTTCTCATTTCATCAACATGGATTTTTCTGACAGACATGGAGCCAGTTTTCCGAGGGAGGGTCTCATCACACCAGCACCAACCACTGTGCCTCTCCTCCTCATACATGTCAATGTTCAATACTTGGTTAGTAATCTCTGTGCCTTAGCCACTGCCATGATGCATTTAACTTTGAGGTCAATGACAGTGGCATTGCATGGGAGTAATGGAAGCCCAGATATCCTTGACACTTTGCTGTCAGCTGATTTTTGATCTAGTGACCAACACTTCCCTCTTGATTATACCCCATAGATTACCATACCATAGCAAAGAGAGATATTCTCCGCGCTCCTGCACTTCACAATCTGGTGCGTCACGGGAAAGGACTTGGTTAATGCAGGGAAAGAAAGGAATCACCGGAGCATCTTCAAGTTAATTTCCACATCTGAAGATGCTCTGGTGATTACCATACCATGTTTTGGTGCTTTGGTGTTATGAGCATTCTAACTCACCAGAGTCAGACATTACATCCCATTGATTTTCAATGGTGTTTTATTATGGTGAGTTAGAATTAAATGTCCATACCACCAAAGCACCAAAACGTGGTATGGTAATCTAGGTAAAGGTTATAGTCAAGAGGGCATTCGGCCCCTGCTTGCCTGCAAGCATACTAAGATGAATGAATGAATGAATGAATGAATGAATGAATGAATGAATGAATGAATGAATGAATGAATGAATGAATGAATTGAATTGATGGATGAATGAATGGATTAATTGTATAGTGTCTCTTTAATGTTAATGCTTGTGAAGTTAATTCTGATCTGTATTTATTAAACATGAAAAGGAAAAAGATGGAAATTATGTGATTAATACGCTGCCAAATTATTTGTACACACCTCTACCTATCCTCACCCTGCCTGCACAGTTAGGCCTTAAGCTTGTGGTGTAATAACGTGAAAGTGCTCAGGTGTACAAGGGTGATTGATGTGACGCCTTGTTTTTTCGTAACATTGGTTAAAAACCTACAAAACTGTTATTTTTCCTTTAAAAAACAAATGTCAATGAAAGAAGATGTGGTACATTATGTTTCATATTAGTCTTATATGAGAAAAAAAAAGTTTTTGTTAAGATTTAGGCTATGTAAAGGTTTATATGTCAAATATCCTGCGGTGTGACAGTAACATTAATGAAACCTGGAATATAATATATATATAAATTAACCAACAACATGTTGAATAATGTATGAAGCATTTGGCATGATTGCATAAATATTAACTTTATATTAAGATATGTGAATGTGAAAAAACTCAAGACAGTAATATTAACTACAAGTTCAATCTCGTAACACAAATTGCATCCTGTGGGGTGACATGTATGTCAATGTTTGTGAACGGCAGCTGCAAGGCCAACTACAAGGGTCTTAAAGACTGGCTCCTAGCCAGTCAGTACCTCAGTTATTTGAGAGTGCTGTGGAAGTTTAAAGGGACAGTTTGGTCAATTTCAACATGCAGTTGTATTGCTCACGCTACCCTTGACTTGTCAGTACCTGGTGATGCCACATTTTTCGGCTCAGCCCTTTCCGAGATATGAGCAATTCTAATGGGGGCAGCGTTTGTTTACATTTTTAAAAAATGAAACATAGGCCAACTCCAAATATTTTCCCAAAAGGTACTGCTGTTTGCTAGTTGTCTGCTGATGTTTTATAAACTTTTGGATGTTTTTGGGAATAAATAAAAATGTTTTTTTGAAATGTAAACAAAGAGCTGCCCCCATTACAATGACCAGGATCTCGGAAACGGCTGAAGAAGGAGAAAAAAAAATCTCAGGCACTGACAAGTCCAGGGTAGAGTGAGCATTACAACCGCATGTTGAAATTGACCAAACTGTCCCTTTAAGGTGACTATTAACCTCTTAATATGTCTACATATTGCAATGTTTCTGTCACGCAATGCTTAGGTTCATTTTATGATGTCCTGTGGTGTGACTGCTCTTATAGAAGGAAAAAAAGTTTTTTTTTTATAAATGAAAACACATATTAAGATTAAACACAATATCATTATCAAGTTAGCATGAGCTCAGATGTCAGTCATGTATACAAAAGGATTAAAATGTCCATAATGCAGTGAATTTCCTGTGGTGTGACTTCATTTTCCTGCGGTGTGACATGCCTATGCAATGTGTTGATGCAGGACACATTTTCCCAAAAATGGCAAAAAATTAGGCGAAATTCCACGGACCACTAAGTGCTTTATTTTTTTCTATTTTTTTCCAATTTTTTCCCATAATTTTTTTCAGGAATTGGAATAACTTTTTTTGCTTAAATTGTGTTACGCCCTTAAACGTCAACCACCCACAAATCTAATGTTGACTGCATGTGGTGCACCCAAAGGGAGGAAGGCCATGAAGTGGACAGTCCAAGCTATGGCTCTGTGCCGGTCATCCCAAGCAGCAGATTTCGGTAGTTCATTCAGACGAATAGGAATAGGTTTAGGAGTCTTCCAGGGACCACTTTTTTCGTGCATCACTAAATCCTCCACAGGGTCAGTTCATGAGGTAGTGTATGTCCCTCACAGACTCTCACCCTGTGGCCTTCCCGGCAAGAAAATAGACTCCCCACTGTTCTCATCCACCTGTTCTTACATGGGCAGGCCGGTCCCAGACAAACCACTGTTCCCCCTGGGCGGATCAGGTGTGTCACAGGTCGTGTAGTGTACATCTAATGCACTAACCTCTCCCAAGATCCCAGAGAAAGCACTGCCTGGTTCCCAGTACCATGTTTTGGTCACTGCTCTTTAACCCCTTAAGACACGGCATTATAGATTAACTGTTACCAGAATGGCAATGACCAAGTCGTAATGTATTACTAAAGGCCCTGTGCCTGGTGTAGTAGTGCTATGGTAGTTGTGTTTTTTTCAGTGATTATTACAACATTCCAGTGGTGGAACAATGTGTGTTCACAGTGTGTGTGAAGATGTTCATACCAGGTAGTAGTGTAGTACTATAGTAGTTAACTTTCAATGTCTATTACAGTGTGCCACAGGAGGTATGGCATGCATTAAGGGGATATGTTTTAGCAAACTGCACAAAGTTCACTCTCTTTCAGAAAAAAAGATTAATCTGTTTTGTAGCCTACACAATGAGGTTCTGTAGCGGGGTAATGTACCATAGCCATGGCAACTGACATCTTTGGCCGGGCCCAGGACAAAGTTGTCTGAAAGTCGCTGCCCCACCCAATACATACAATAAAATAAAATGAGGACTCAATTCTGGAGCCTCTCTTTCTCTGGGCCCAGGACAAGTGTGACCCCTTTGTCTCTCCCCCATCGGCTCCCCTGAGCATAGCTACGGATGGTTGGAAATGGCTAGATGTCGGTTCCTTTGCTTTGGCAAAGAATCTCAGCTGGAGGGAGTCCAATTCAAAAAGACAGCCAGCCCTTTATACCAGAATCTATTCAAACTTTAATTAGGCTACAGAAAAAGTCCAGAATCTGCAGGCACAATATGAAGCCCAATTAATAAAGAACATTTACTGATGTGAGAGAGGGAACAAAACACAGAGCAATAAAATAGATGTAATTGCACAGAATTAATGATGAAATTCGCTGCAATTTAGAAGTACTGTGTTACTATACAAGTGCAAAAGTTTGGAACAGCCCAGAGATGTTCCATTTAGGATATATATGTTATGCTCAATGTTTTAAATGCTCTCATCTAAAGATGTCATTGTAATTAATCTGTACATATCACAATGACAATAAAACCATCGAGGAAGACTATGAAGAAGCCACATTATGCACACAAAAAAACCTTCTAAAACAATATTCTTAGTGCTTGGGTCATCCCGGGGTCTAATTTAGTCAATGAGAAGAAGCCCAGTTTGTCTTAACCATAATAGCTTAATAGCTTAATGATCACGCCAATTGGTTATAACAGGTTCAAACTATAGGCTAAGTGGAGGAGCATGTAAAAGATGCAGGCCTGTGACGTTTGTCTATCTTAATTCTGCACTGGTGCTCTTCAAAAAAGCTTTATTCAATGGCCTGTAGTGCAATGAAAATGGCTTTTAAATTCCAAAATAAAAAAAATAAAGACATGTTTATACCAAAATATATATGGTAAATTATACCATAAATAACAAATTCAGTCGTTGTCATATGATTAATTACACACATGCATTACTTGTCCTGAATAAGCCAAAAATACATCATAGAGATGATAAGATGTCCATTACGTAGTAAGATCCCATCCCCACCCCAATGTTACTGCTCATCTCTCTCTCTCTCTCTCTCTCTGTCTCTCTCTCTCTCTCTCTCTCTCTCTCTCTCTCTCTCTCTGCATACACCTGTTAGCGGGATGCATGCAACTATTCTGCATGTCCACTAGTCGGCGAAGGTGCAAACTTTCTGCCAGAGCCCTGCTCGCCAATCCTCCTCAGCTCAGCTTCTCAGATGGACCATTCACACATCCAATCAGACGCAATGCTGGAGTGTGACTCAACGTCCTGTGTACCACCGGGGTTGTTCCTGGTTCCTTTCAGCGTCATGAAAAGGATTACTAGTGACACAACCTCGCAACACTGTTTTCAGGGATGACAAAGGGAAATATACCTATCTATATCGAATGTTGAAGAATAGTTAGTATTGGTAGTAGTGGATTTAGTGAGGCTGTCTTGCTTATATTCTATGGAAACGTATTTAATCGAGAGCAAAATGCCTTGCCATAATCAGCAGATGAACAATAATGTAGGTGACAGTCAGGAGCACGCGGCTAAGCAGGTCCGTTTCAATAATAACAGCTTTCAGGCACAATCGGCACCGTTAACTGACGGAGACAGCGAAAGCCCCAATAACACAGTGACGCTCCTAAGTGCCGACTCTCAGTATATGATCGGACCGCAGTTGAAACTCCTTCCACTGAATGACCAAATCCGAGAACTACAGACCATCATAAGAGACAAGTAGGTCCCTACTTTGTCTACACCACCATCACGTAACCCATTTCCTTCTACGTGTCTTCGGCGTTATGTTAAATAAGACACCAAAGTGGATGACCCTTGTGCGTAATGCATTGGATAGAGGCGACCTTGTTTAGGGATGATCAGATAGACACTGTTGATAAAACCGTTGATAAGCGTGTGCATCTGGGTCACAAGTGTTGTTGAGCCTTTATCATCGTGTTTAAAATACATACAATACATATTGTTGAGGATGACAGTTGTTCATGACAAGCATGTGATATCTGACAGTTGTCTATTGCGCACAGGTCGACCAGTAGAGGTGATTTTGTATTCTGTGCGGATAGACTGGTAAGTGAAGACCACAGTAAACACCCCCTTCAAGAGATAGGCCTACCACACACACTGTGATCTCATAAACGTATTAATACAACCTAAACTGTATGTAATAATGTGAGCTGGTGTACATTATATGTGAGATATCTATGGGGATGGATGGATGGATGGATGGATGAATGAATGAATAATACATTTTTTTCTGGTTGAACTACCGCTCCCCACAGATAAGATTAGTGGTTGAAGAGGGCCTCAATCAGCTCCCCTACAGTGAATGCACAGTCACCACTCCAACAGGTGAGCACCGAGGCCACTGACAGGATTGTGCATTTGGATAGCAATAGCCACAAGGCTATCTGCCGTTATGCTTCCACAAAACTGGTTACACTGGTAGGCCTACCATTCATACTAAGCATATCGTCATACTTTGAACTCCCAAAGGCAAAAGAGTAGTAGGTCTATAATATATGATCCTTTGACGTGTGACAATACAGTTATAACAAAACTACTACCACTAATCCAACAATGCAAGTAGTACTTGTTCTGCTACACTACTACTACCATTACTACTACTACTACTACTACTACTTTTGAGCCTCAGGGTATAACATAGTATTTGGCCCTTTCAAATAATTATATATATGTTATATAACGACACCACTACATTTAATTCAACTACTACCGGTGCTTGGTCTCTTTCTACAGTACTACTACTAGTTTTGTAGCATGCCCTTGCCATCTGTGCGAGGGTCTCATAAGATCAGGCTACTACTTTTGAGGCCCATGGGGGGAAAGAGTATTTTATTTGTCCTTGTCAAATAATAACACTGTTACAATACCATGACTAGCACCCTTATAACCATGACCACTCTGGGGTCTATTGGCAGTCTATTGACAACTTCACTTATTCTTTTGCCACAATGGTCTATATTGTGCACAAACTTTCAAAGTAAATGCATCTGTTCATCTCTTCATCTGTTGCTTCTCAGGGCACAAGTATGAAGGCGTCAAGTTTGAGAAGGGAAACTGTGGAGTCAGTATCATGAGAAGCGGTAAGGAGACGTGTCGGAGAGATTTGTCTCATCATTCCGATAATAACAAACTTAACAACAGGGTCTGTGTCTTAAGTAATTAAGTAATAATCGTCTCTGTTTAAGGATTAGACCATTGGATCTTAAACTGGGGTCTGGGCCCGCCCTAGGGGGTGCTGTAGAATTTTGTCTGCATTGAGGTTGTGACCCAAAGGTTTTTTTTTTTCGGGGGGTCCAACTTTATTCAGACAGGACAGCAGAGAGTGGGAGAGAGTGGGAGAGAGACACGAGGGAGGATCGGGAAATGACTAGTGCCCAGCTGACGAACCCATGGCTGGGTCATGATCAAAAGTACATTTGTGAATGTTATGAGGCCAACAGAGTCCCAACAACACATACAAAAGGGTAACCACAACAACAATTTAATCCAAATGAAAACACATTTTTGTTCCCCATGTAAAGTCATGGAGGTATTGATTAATGTCAATGTCAATGCAAGAGGCATTGTAATTTTTAGTGCGCATATACAGGATAGGATTGACTGGGAGGGCGTGACTTGTCTCAGACACAGAGAAGTGGTGCTTTAAGAAAAAAAAGTTAAGAACGAATGATCTAAAAGCTGAATCTGTGTATTTCCTTCTTGTCCCCACAGAAAGATGGTTGCTAGTGGAATAGGCAGGATATGAGCAGATAGCTGTCATCTTGCCATGATCACGCATGTAGAGTTCTCTAGTGCTTACAATATTAACAGAATGTCCTGACTCCCTATGCATTTCAATGTCTGATTTCTGCAGTACCTCCCATGTCTCACGTTGTTGTATATTAGAAAATCTCATGCTGTATCTCAAAGGGTGCACTTGTGCACTTCAGCGTTCATGTTTGAGTGCGTATGGCATATTGATTACCCACTAAAACATAGTGCCTGAAGTGCACAAATGCACCATCTGAGACACAGTATCAGTGAAGAGCCATCTTGAGGAAGTGTATTTCCTGCGTGTCTCCAACAGGGGAGGCTATGGAGCAGGGCCTGAGGGACTGCTGTCGCTCCATCCGCATCGGCAAGATCCTCATCCAGAGCGACGAGGAGACGCAGAAGGCCAAAGTGTACTACGCCAAGTTCCCCCCGGACATCAGCCGCCGCAAGGTCCTCCTCATGTACCCCATCCTCAGTACGTACTGTACAGCATGCCCCTCCCTCTAACCAGCCCCCACCCCACCTCTGCATACATTAGACTTAACTAGCCTGTTTATCTGCATGCCCAGAGTGTTTATTTGACTGTGTAATTGCCAGTAGGGGTGTAAATCACAGCTTTCATGACAATTCAATATCAATTTCGTAGCCTCTTAATGCACGGCGTACCATCTGAGGCACACTGTAATAGTCATTGAAAGGTTAATTACCATAGTACTACTCTACTATGACATAACACAGGGCCTGTAGTAATGCACTACGACTCAGTCATTGCCATTCTGGTAACAACACATTTATTATGCCATGTTTTAATGGTTTAAGGCAGCGATTCGATTATTTTCAAGGATGCCCCAAGATACAGTATGATTTGATTCGATAATCGATCGTAGGATTGATGCATCGATACCAGGGCTTGACACTGGCACCTGCCAACCGGCCAAATGCTGGTAAATTGCTGTTTCTATTTAATTTAAAGAAAATGCTCAGTTACTCTGTTGGTATTTGTTTGATTTATATCTAGAAAGCTATGCACTCATCCTCTTGCATTAGCAACCCATCTTCTGAAGTTAGATGTACAGTATCATCATGATACAAAAAACTAAAATCAAAATTGTGGCTAGTAGAATAGGTGAATGGCTAGTGAATTGGTAAAAACACTAGCCACAGTGGCCGGTGAGTGAAAAAGTTAATGCCAAGCCCTGATCGATACATATCGATTATTATTTACACCCCTAATAGCCAGTGCATTAGTGAAATTTGTTACTGTGATGTAATGTGTCTCTATTTGCATGCATAATGTATGATGATATGATGACTGTGATTTACATTGAAAATCTGTGAAAAATGTAATTTGCATTATAATGTGGAACGCGGTGTAAGTCATTGAAAAGACTGAAATATCATAGTACTTCACTACTACGATATTACACAGAGCCTTCAGTAATGCGTTCCGACTTGGTCATTGCCATTCAAAGAATAATGTGTGTGTGTATGTGTGTGTGTTTTCAGGCACAGGAAACACAGTAATAGAGGCGGTGCGAGTTCTCCGAGAGCACAGGCTCCTGGCCAAGCACATCATCCTCCTCAGCCTCTTCTCCACACCACACGGTGAGTGCGGCCCATATGGCACTCACTCACTAATGGGATGATGATGAAATAGCCGCCGTCCGAATTAAGCAAAACTGAGCAAATCTGTGAAGAGAGCATGCAAGCTGCTCAACTCCATTGATCGCTAGAATACTAGTCTAAGCGATAACGCTGAAGCATGTTCTTTAGAGATAAGCACCTGGAGCTATTGCTGCAAAAGTGCTCCTTCATGAATGCAGCTTGTGTCTTTGTTGATGAGAAACAGGAAATGAGCCAGAAGCCAGGAAGCAGAGGTGTACAAAGTAAAAGTTAAAGTAAATTCATGGTCTAAGTAGAACAATAGCACAATGCTACCATTTACTACATTGTACCTAATGATGTAGATACAGATAGACTGTGTTGTTACTGAAAAACACTAGGAACCCAGCATAAATTTGATCGAACCAGCACAGAGCTGATTGTAAGACGAAGTACACAGGTCTACTGGTTACTCAAATAAGTAATCTGTGTTGGATGGAAACTGTTTCTTTTTTTTACTTTTACAATTGACATCTCTGCCAGGAAGTGACATGAAAGGTGATTGAGAGGCATGGGAGGGCCGCAGTTGTATTTTTCACAGGGTGGTTGGCTAAGGCTCTTGACTATTCTTGAGGGAACTCATCTGTGGTAGGTTTACCATGAAAGACTTCACCTCTGCATGATCCCAGTGTGGAGTAAGGAGATGATTGTTGGATTTCATTATGATAGAAGCCATTACCAGTTCATTACCAGGGTTAGGAATAGAGTCAGGTTTAGGGCAGCGTGCTTAGTAAAACGTTAGCTTGTTATGTTAAACGACATTGTTACATTGCCCTTTAAACCTAACCCTATCCCTAAACCTAACCCCGAACCAATCATGGCTGAGTTCCCTTGTGAAAAGAATAGTCTCCCCTAACTGCCCTGTGAAATAAAATGGCAACAGGGACAGTGGAGAGTCAGGACACAAAATCAAACTCGCCCAGGACCTTGGATATACGTACTGTATCACATGATCACCTCAGTAAGTCACTTAAGATAAAATCAACTAAGTGTAATATAATGTAATGAAAAACTATTCCCTGGCACTTCCAAATGAGTCTTGAACTGACACCTAAAGATTGTGAGCCGTTCGAATAGGTCTTGTCAATTAATTACATGTTGAGGGCGGTCGGCCGGTCATTCATTACTGCAAACACTTGATGAAGAAGATAAGAACTGGCAGAGGGGGCGACACCTTGCCTACGCATGCTTTGATTATGTATCCCGGGAGCCGGATCCAGGGACCGCTGTGGGATAGTGTTACTGGAAAGGAAATATAGCCTCCTAACTTCCTTCCTGTGTGGTCTATCAGTGGCGCTGGCTTGGCACCTCACAGGCCAGAAGAAAAGCCAACTGTGCCGTTTCAGTACACAAGCGTTCCAAATTATGGCAAATGACTTTTTTTAACTTGTTTTCCTAAATAGTCAATATAAACGTCATATTTTTCAAGTTATCAACCATTAGACTACGAACCAAATGTTTTTTGAATGAGCCTCCCAATGATAACAGCTTTTTTTAAAAGAACAAAAAAACCTTAAAATGGCCTGTTCCAAATTATTATGCAAAATATAGTTTCAAGAACATACAGTGTAACTGAAAATGGTCATCGGTGAAATTAAAAGCATTAGCAGGTCTTAACGAAATCAAAAGCTATTTCAATCAAAAAAGTTGTAATTGGGTCAAGTTACATTACACACAGCACGCACACACAGGTTTGTGCAAATAAAGGCACACTAAGCACAGTTTCTGCCAGATAAATACATCAGAGTAAGAGAGCATATGCTAAAATACCACTACAAAGCAGCAAACAAATGAAACAGGTGACATTTGAAGCTGCTGGTAGCTCTGAAGCCCCACGAACACCAAGGTGTAGTTATGCAGTTATGGATAACCTTCTTCTATTTGGCCAACCTTAACCAATGCTTACAAACAGACACGACCCCAATTGTGTTTTGTGTAATAATTTGGAACAGTTGGAACGGTGCATTTTTATATTTTTTTGCAAAATACTGTCATCATTGGAAAGTTCATTCAGAAACATTTGATTTGTACTCTCATGGGCTCATTTCATAAATGTTAACCATTCATGTGTTTCAATATGCACAGTGCGCTGCCCATTCAAAAATGTGATCTTTTCATGAACTATAAACTGATTTACTGGTCTGACCATAGTAAGTTTTGCAGCCAAAGGAACCAGATTTACAAAGTGGCGGACACAGAGAGGATCTACCATTTCATGTGTGAAAAGTGTAATGTTCCAGCCATAATGAATACATAGAAATTGATGATGGTGAATATTCATGAAAAAGGATGGGCAGCATAAATTCTGGAAATAAACTACAAAAAATAACATACTGTAGCTTTAAGTTCAGTTAATAGTAGGTGTAAACTGTAATCTGTCTTGGGCCTGGATGGGTGTTGATGGGAGGTTGAGCATGTGGTAAGCAGCATGTTTTTGTTTGTTTACAGGTGCGAAATCAATCATTCAGGAGTTTCCTGACATCACCATACTGACTACGGAAGTCCACCCCGTGGCGCCAACTCACTTTGGACAGAGATACTTTGGAACTGACTGAACAACAACACTGTGGATCAATATGTTACACACACACACACACACACACACACACACACACACACACACACACACACACACACACACACACACACACACACACACACACACACACACACACACACACACACACACACACACACAAACACACACACAGTCTTCTATTGTTGCGGTGCGTCATTGCTTTTGGACAGGTCAACGTGAAACGTTGTCTAACGAATGTGTATACGGTATGTTTGCTTTACGTTTAGCCTCTTTGAGATTTGCAGCCTTAATCACATCTACAAGTAGTATCTAGTCCTTGCACAAGTGTAGTCGATAACGTCACAAGACAGCAAATATCTAAAAAGATGTATGCGCTGCAATTCCATGGCACAGGGAAGCAAAGTGCAAATGCCACATTCCAAACTTGTGGGCTACATCAGCAAATTTGTTGCATGGGCTACTACTGCAGTACATACGTCCTATCTGCTTTCTCGTAGGTCAAGTTTAAAAAAAAGATATAAAATAAAATGATGAATAAAATAAATTGTATTTTGTGGGTTTTTTATTAACAGGTTTTCTATTTACTTTATGTAACGAACAAATCCATGGTTGATGTTGAAAATGTGTGACAGAACTAAGGCCTTGATTACACGGATGGAGATTTTTTTAAAAAGTTTTTATCTGTTTACATATAAACTGGCATGTGGATTAAAACACCATTGTGACAGGTGGGTTTTAGAAATCTTCACTTAAAACGGGAGTTAGGACTCCATCTACATACAAGCAAAAGGCCCAAATGGATGTATTTGCAAAAATATCCATGTACGTGTAAACAGGGTTTAAGAGAGAGCTGATCTATAGTATAGTACATGGCTTTCAATTTACAGTCATTCATGAGATGTTTGTCAGCCTGGAAATGGCAATACAAATATGTTGACATGAGAACATGCCCAATTTAGCAATAATTACTTTTTTTTTTTTTTAAAGAAAGTTTGGTCTCTGTTTTGGCTCCTAGACAATTACAGGGTTAAGGCAGGGTCTACTTTTCCTTAGGAACATTCTTCATCATGTTACTGAACTTAGCTCCAGCTTGCCTGTCATACACGTATGGCTTCTTCAGAGTTCAGCTTCCAAGTGGAGATGCGATCTGCTCTCAAAGCGATGGATGTCCCAGAGCCACTCTGTGTGGTCCGTAGGAGGAGGCTTTCCTATGGGAACAAAATGAGGAAACATTTAAGTGTCATATGTCACCTTCTAACTCCAGTGCTTAATATGGGTACTGTGTTTGACCATTTGTAGCTTTCTGCAAATAAATGCTCTAAATGACAATATTTTCATTCGAGATTCAGAGGAAATGTTGTCAGTAGTTTGTAGACTGAAACAACAATGTTTATTTTACTGGCACATGCTAATAAGTAGTAAGACCAGAAAAAACTGGTAATTTCGAGGTGGTCTCTCAATTTTTGCCAGAGCTGTATATTTCTGTCAAATCAAAAGGGTTTTTTTTTAGATTTTGACTTCAACAAAGCATACCCAAAACATCATTACAAGCCTAGAAAGATTTTGTTGTTGTTGTTGGGTTGGGTAACTGGACTGTAGGCTAGCTTCCAAACAAAAATTGAGCACAAACACATTGGTGGCCTTTGAAGAAGTCACTTAAAAAAATCACAAATTCCCAGTACATCTCCCCTTGATGAAGAGAAAATGTGGGGGAAAGTATATAATAATGAAGTATATTATATACACATTTGTGCACTTGCATACCTTGGGGTTAGACACAGTTATTTTTCCAGATGGAAGGAGAGAGTGTGTACGGTACGTGTGTGAGTCAGAGAGGGGAGAGAATGAGATAGGAGGTGTGCCTGTAACCCTACTCTGAATGGCACACACTCAAGCTAATGACGTCTCCTGGTTGCAGATCACATTAAAAAGACAGCGTGAGAACTCACGGGTAAATTTAATCCACGTTTTTAAATAAAAGATCCTGTCAATACTGATAATGGTCACTGAAAATAGTTTATAGTTACATAATACTGTATATATTTGAAAACTGACTTTGACAAAGAAAGAAATATACTGTATATATACTGTGTATATATATATATATATGAAGAGTTCAGAAAACCATTTCTGACTCCATTTCTGAAGACCTGCACTATATTTTTAGAAGTTTGGTTTACAGTCATGTACTTGATAATACATATAAATTGTTATATTACATAAAAAATGCCATTTTGATAGTTTTGTATTAAATATAAATGAATTAAGATTACTTTCTGAAAAGGCACTTAGGGGGTTTTGCATCTGAACTCTTCATATATATATATATATATATATATATATATATATATATATATATATATATATATATATATATATATATATATATATATATTTGTTATTTTTTTTAAATCCTAGCAATTAAAAATAAACTTTAAAAAAAATGCAATAGTCGCCAACTAATTTTCAGTCTGATTGATGACCATGCTCTTTTTGTTTTACTTTTTTGGTCCGTTTGCGTTTCCTTTTCCTATGTTTAACCGCAGCACATTTATCAGAACTTGCATTACCCATCTGCATATCTGGCTCATCTGCTAATCCAGTTAAATGTACGGATTGAAGGTTCGCGCCCAAAGGCTTCCACCTCAGAGGAAAGATCTGGCCATCGCCATCACTGCATGAGAGAGAGAGAGAGAGAGAGAGAGAGAGAGAGAGAGAGAGAGAGAGAGAGAGGCGGACATACATAGAAAAAAGAGGTTAAAACAAAAAACCCAAACTTACGTTTTTATAGTCACTTGGCAATGACACGAAATAAAAGTTCAGGAAAGCAGTGGAAGGAGCACACTGACCCGCATGAGAGGGGGAGAGAGAGAGAGAGAAAGAGACAGACAGACAGACAGACATAGAAAGAAGGGGTTAAAAACAGAAAAACCCAAACTCATGTTTTTATAATCACTTGGCAATGACATGAAATAAAACTTCAGAAAAGCGATTGAAGGACCACACTGACCCGCATGAGAGAGAGAGAGAGAGAGAAAGAGAGAGAGAGAGAGAGAGAGAGAGAAAGAGACAGACATAGAAAGAGAAAAAGAAAAAGAGAAAAAAAAACATGTTTTTATAATCACTTGGCAATGACATGAAATAAAAGTTGAGGAGAGCGGTGGAAGGGGCAGACTGACCTGCTGAAGATAGGCAGCAGCCAAAATGTCCTCTGGGATCCAAACACCTGCAGCACATTCTGCTTCAGGCCCACATCAAACGCTCCTCTGTCAGGGCCGTGGGGGAAGAAGGGCGCAGATAACCACTCTGAGGTGAGAATGGAGGAGAGAGAGAGAGATGAAGAGACAGAGAGAGAGAGAGAGAGAGAGAGAGAGAGAGAGAGAGAGAGAGAGAGAGAGAGAGAGAGAGAGAGAGAGAGACAGAGAGAGAGAGACAGAGAGAGAGAGAGAGAGACAGGCCGTAAGAGAGATAGAGACAGACAGAGTGTGTTTGTGTGTGTGCATGTGCACGCACATGAGAGAGAGTGAAAGAGACAGCGACAAGAGAGAGAGTGTGAGAGAGTAACATTTCCAGCATCACCGTAAATTCATCATAAAACTGGAATTGAATGCAAGCGAGTGTGAGATTGCAAACTAATTTCCTTTTCCAGAGTGACTTATGTATTTCTCAGCATGAGGTGTCCTGAAGAAGACCCCATAATAACAGTATGCATTATAGCAAGTAGGCCTACTGACATAACCTCTTCCTGTTTTCACTTCTCCTGCTGCCCCACATATATTCTGACTTTTTGCAGTATATTCAGTTTATTTCAACGTTTTCTATAGATGAGTTGACTATGTGTATCTGTGAGCAGGGCAATAAATTAACTTTTTTTCACCACTAGCCAATATGGCTAGGAGATATTGAATGTTACTAGCCAAACATACACTCATTATGAGGCAAAGTGGCTAGTAAGTTTTCTTTTCTACCAGCCAAACTGAATTTTCACCAGTATTTGGCCGGTGTTAATTTAGAGCCTTGTCTGTGAGAGTCTGCATGCGAGCCTACATCCAACAAAGGGATTACTGTACAGGTGGAAAATAGCATTTATGGTAAACCTGGTATGAACATCTTCACACACACTGTGAACACACATTGTTCCACCACTGGAATGTTGTAATAATCACTGAAAAAAACACAACTACCATAGCACTACTACATCACTATGACAGTGCACAGGGCCTTTAGTAATACATTCCAACTTGGTCACTGCCATTCTGGTAACAGCTAATAAATAACAGGAGCCTTGTCTTAAAGGAACACTGTGCAGGAAATGGTCAAAAAAGGTACTGCAACTATGCTGTTCATTGAAACGGGGCTGCCTATTGCCAAATTTGATCTTTACATGAAAGTTTACTTAGTAATAAACAAATATTTTCTAATATGGTCCAAGTACAGTCATTTTTGCAGCTAAAAATGGCTATTTTTGGAAATTCAAAATGGCGGACCATGGAGAAGATCCCCCTTTTCATGTATGAAAAATGCAATTTTTCGAGTCATAATGAATACTTAGAATTTGATGCTGGTGGTAAGTATTCATGAAAAAGGTAACATTAGTGAATGGGCAGCATGAATTCTGGAATTAAACAACTAAAAATCTCACACAGTGTCCCTTTAAGGTGTTAATGTTCAATTACACATTGTCCCATGTCAAAAACTAAAATCGACTCAAAGTCACGAGCTCAAGTGGAAATGTAAAGTAAGTGTTGCAGCTAGCGTCGGGTCTAACCAAGAGTGGTCCTGTTCTTGAAGACCAGCCAGCAGTGGAAGGCCAGCAGGAAGCTGAGCGTGAAGGCAAACATCAGAGACACCAGCATCAGGAAGAGCACATGCAGCCTCACCGACGAGTAGTTCAGAAACTGACCCTAGGAGAGAGAGAAACAGTGAGAGAGGCAGTGTTACTATATTGGGACGAGACCGTAAAATAACAGGAAAATCAAAGTACATTTTGACGGTCGTCCTTTTATAATAGTAATATTATTTGCCCTTAGATACAGCTTTTGGCTGTAACGTTTGTTTAAAACCTTTGTCCTGAAAAAGTGAAGAAGGGCGTCACTCACCCAAAGAACCCCATGCGATTTGCTATACTTTTCTCTAAATACAGGTACTAAATTATTTTCTTACAAACACTACTCCACACTCACACAGCCAACTTCTTACAAACACTTCTCCACCCACCCATTCACATTTGTTCTCCTCCCCACACTGAAAATCCGGCAAACATGGCAACCTCCTTACAAAGACTTCTCCACCCTCCTCTTCCTCCCACTCCTCTTGGCAATACAAGCCCAGCAAACATGGCCTTCTCCTCACAAACACTCCTCTACCCACACCCTTCTGCCAACACTACAAGGCCAGCACACATGGCTCGCTCAGCTCACCAGCCAGAACTTGAAGAAGTATGGCGCCACCGTGGCCACGATGAACAGACAATAGAGCAGGGAGAAGAGCAGGAAGAGCAGAAAAAACTTGTAGTTGGAGAACCCCACGCAGTTGTTCAACCTGAGGGGGAAAAAAGACAGCGGTGCAAACATGCAATGGTCATTCACCCCCAAAATAAGGCCTTGTTTACACATGCAAATATTTTTTTCAAAAAAGTCTTTCATCTGTTTACCTATAAACATGACATGTGTATAAAAAACACCATCATTGTGATGGGTGAGTTTTAGAAATCACCAGTTTCGGACAAAAAAACTCCATTTACGGATAAACAAAAGGCCCTGATGTATGCATTCACAAAAAATATTCACATACGCAACAGGGCCTAACACTGCAATTTACTCGTCTGTTCTCCAAGCACACAGCTACTAACTCATTCAAAACCCCAGACAGCCATCATTTGATAGGACTTCCATGCAAAGTGGCTGACAAACTGAATGGATTAGATTGAAGAGAGCTTAGCGCACAACACACTTCATAGAACGCTGTCTGGGTAAACTCACCTACCAAGGACAATGATGGTCCATCTTTAGCACGCACCTGACACAGACAGAAAGAAAAAAAACACATGGCCCTTTGTCATTAGGCTAGGGTTACACTTGGAGTAATTAGCAAAGGCCGCAGACCTTATTGTGGCACTACTGCGTGCTATAAGGGTCAATGACCTTTTTTTCACTCAGATGTCAGGTGTTACAACCACAGCAAATGCCCAGAAAGTAAAATAATCAATGCAATGAATATGCATCTTAGATATAATCCACAACCCCCCCCCTCCAAAAAAAAACATTTAATCCATCCAAAAGTGTCATTAGTTGTGGATGCACTGGCAAAGGCAATGGCACTTTTCAAACACATATGCAGACTAATGATTAAAATGCAATACAGTATGTTCTGTATTTACTCAACAGAACAATGAATCGACAGTAGGAGCTAAAGCTAACATATAAGCTACAAGTAAAAAAAATGTCCAAAATAACCTACCCATTTATTCATTTGTAACATTAATTGACTTTTGGGAAATCACTTCAATGTCCCCTTTACGCTTTGTCCATCAGCACCCTCAGTGGATTACACGAGACCAATTGGAAAAGGGCTTCAATACAGTAACGAGAGTGTTGTAAAAAACACCTCTTGGTGCAATGAGCAAGACCTGCCCCAATGCACGTAACAATCACAGCAATGGTATACCGCAGATAAGTCATGTAATCAGACACATGCAAGCATGCACATCCAGTGATAGCCACATGGTTAACCACACACAAAAACTTGACACCTTGCCCTGACCCGCATGGTTGAAATTCATCGGAGGCATCCCAGTCAACCACTCAAATAAATGTGACCAAACACTTCCCCCCTGGAGCTACACTGGCTAATTATCTGGCACAGTCCAGTCACACGGTGTCACAACTTGCCAATTCCCACCACGAACACCTCCACCTCCACTTCCCCCCTCCTCCAACACACCAAACCAAGTATTGGGTTTCTCACTTCTCAGCTCAAAACTAGGTAGAGTAGAGTAAAGGCTGTGAACAGTAATGCTATGAAGGGGGATAAAACTCCCATTCAAACTCACCTTAACCTCTGCATTCAGTACATAAAAACACCCACAGACACACACTTCATGCATAGAAAGAGGCACAGCACACATAGAGACACAGATACAGATACAGACAAAGACAAAACCACAGCCACACACACAACAGTGCTCTTACGTTTGGCAAGCCGAACAGTGATGGCAGCGGTCTGGTTTAATCAACTGGCAATGGCGACAAAACCTGATAGCTGCGCACACACACACACACACACACACACACACACACACACACACACACACACACACACACACACACACACACACACACACACACACACACACACACACACACACACACACACACAATCTAGTAGCGGTCACTGGAACACAGGTTACAGCAACGGTGTCAGCTCGCACACAAAAAGACACTTAGGGTGCATCTCTGCTTTCCCCATGCAAAGGTGTTCATCTTTAAGTCATAGTGGCGTCTGTGGAAGTAGGGCCACTTGGCAAGGCCAATATAGCCACAGAGTTAGGTCGACACTCTGCCCCGGGATTTTAATTAGCAAAATGGAGAGAATGGGAGTCCAGCGGGGCTGTTTTTCATCTCCGATGGCCTCACAACACACACACACAGCTGTACACCACACAAGCACTCACACTAGGGGCGTCACCTCTGACAAAAAAACCCTGGACATTTCCACAACCCATTGACCCTTCTACTTGTCAGCAATGGGGCTCTTCATACAATGTCCAGGGGGAAAAGTATTTTTTTGCTTGGGAAAGACCATTAAAAACCGGGACAATAGGGTAAAATCAGGACATAGCAACACAGTACAAACACAATCTAACATGTCTACAAGGGAAGCATGTCAGTTTTGTTCCATGCTGCTTTTACTGATTTTAAAGTTAATTTGTAATAGTCCTGTGAGATGGTACGGTATCTAGCATGAACATACTTGATGTCCCTCCATATTGGTCTTCTATGGGTATAGGAGCTTATCTTACAGGATGCCAGCCAGAATCGAATCATACAACCCGTAATGCCAGAGCATTTTCAGCATTTTGGGTGTGTTTTGAAGACCCACCAAAAATTCATAGGCATCATGATAGTCAATTATCTTGTCTTGTTTGTCTTCTTTAAATCACACTTTCAACAAAAGATGCATGAAACGAGCACAAGATGCACATCAAACACATGGAAACTTTGTCGGGTAACACTTTAATTGACGCCGGTGTCATATGCATGTCATTACAGTGTCATAATAGTGTCATGACACAGTCATAGATAAGTCATAAACATTATGTCCATGTCATAAACATTTTATGACATGGACATAATGTTTATGACACATGCATAACTGTGCCATGACACTATTATGTCACTGTAATTACATGTTTATGACATCAGCATCAAGTAAAGTGTTACCCTTTCCTGCAGTCTAGGGGTGCCAAAATGTATTACTATCATCTTTATTACTACTACTATATTGAACAGCCACGTTCTCCTTTCTTTGTAGTAGCCTTTCACAGAGTTTAATGACTGTTTCTGGCTATATCTAACCTCCTGAGGCGGAGCGTGAGTGTACTGGCAGCTTCTCGGAGATCTCCAGCAGGATCTGCCTCTGGGCCTCTGGCGTGTCCTGCTCCTCATAGCGCTGTCTGTCCATCAGAGACAGCTGGAACTGACACACACACGAGAGAGAGAGAGAGAGAGAGAGAGAGAGAGAGAGAGAGAGAGAGAGAGAGAGAGAGAGAGAGAGAGAGAGAGCAAGAGAGAGAGATTCATGCTTCATAATTCATCTATGGGATGAAAAGATCATTAATAGTTGTGTACATGGCTCAACACTCAGAGCTCTCTTTGACAGTACATTACATTACACTTAGCGAAGCAACCTACAGTTATTTACATGGTATTGGTTTCAGTCCCTGGAGCAATGTGGGGTGAGGTGCCTTGCCCAAAGGAACTTCAGTCATAGATGGAGGTGTGTGGAGATGCAAGGGTGGGAGTTCCAGATCAAAGTCATACCCTTATCTGGGTTTATTTTTATAGACAGATAAGAGAACTGTGATGTGCGAGTTCATGTGTGAGTGTGATATCCTCGCTTTTTGAGTAAAACTTCCATCAGTGCACATGCAACCAAGTCCTCATCCAAACCCCTTATTCTTACCACAAGTATGGATTAAAAAGTGTAGGCTTATTAGTCCTACATAGCCTACATAATGAACTGTATAGAAGAGAATATTGCAGCAAGTTTTACCTCTTGTGAAGGTGGAGATGGAGCCGTGAATGCGGACCTCCAGAAAGCCCAGGAGAACATCCCAAAACAAACATGGAACATCAGGAGGTGTATCACTGGTGAGCACATAGACATCAAAGGAGAAATGAAGAGGAGGGAGTGATATCAAACAAATAACACATTGCTTCTTTAGCAAGGGTGGGGGGTGAATAAGCAAGCACAAGCACAAACACAAGCAAGCCACGCAGAACAACAATAAAGAAGTGATACCTTTTCTTACTGTGCCTGTCAGGGTGACTGAAAAAGGAAGAAAAAGTAGAACGTTTGTTTGCCATTTTAAAATGTGAATTTGATTCCAATTTCATTCACAATTGCATTGGATTTCTCAACGTTTTATTATACCAGGCAACGACATCCCAAAGCGCACAAAAAGGCTAAATCGTCTCGGCATAAAAACATAGTAGGGTACTTACTGAAGCAGAGCTGAACCACGTACGCGTAATAAGACCACAAGATCACCAAAATGAGAATAGTAACAGGAACCCATGACAGCAGCCACACACATCTTCTGAATGTTTCCCGCACCGCCATAAGCACGCGCATTGGTACAGTATCGGCGAGAGCACGCATGAACGTTTGACACCTGCATCCTCCAGCGCTCTATTTCAACACCACCAAACAGGTGTTTCATCTAATGCGAGAAAACGACCTGCCGCCTCCTACCGGCAGAAGCAAACGACGTGCTTGGGTGGACACTAGGATTTGATTATTTCTTCGATTCTTCACTCATATAATATGATTCGTTATTTCTCTGATAGGTCAGCTATCTTTCATTCATCAGTAGTAAATGACACTCTGTCAGAAAACCGGTCCTGGAAAACGCACAGGTTATCCATTTAATCCTCCCTCTATTTTTCTTCTACGCAATGTCAGACTTCATTGAGCAGTCTTAAATGGAGGTTGGGTAGTTACCTCATGGTAGACACGAGGGTTTACTGGTGGGGCTGGAAGAGAAGGCTCATAGAAAAATATCCTCATATGGATGAGACTTTGGAGAGACAAGCCAGACTGCAGGTCTGACCTGTGCACTGCAACGCACCAATAGGTTGAGCGAGCAATACTCTCTTGAGCGTTCACTCTCAGTTGGCTGCATTCGTTTTCAGGACTTATTGAGTTCTATTAGGCATACATTTCAATAATTACAAATGTTCATAAATACCTGATCTGCATAATGCAATATCTTTTTCTGGGACACCCTGTAGGCCTATATTTAAAAATCCAAATCCATAATTTTGTGCCATCCTGTAGTGAAATTCCAATCTCCAAGAGACAACAATGCATTTTATGTCAGAATTTATATCACACAGCAACACTTATTTATTAAATGTTGTGAACAGAGTTTTTGTTTGGTAAAAAAAGGAAATCAGGAACTTCAACATATACACAGCAACTTGTGTTCATGGAACAGTCAATATACTATACTGTATGCTGCATTTTCCAATCAAAGTGTAGGGCCAGATGGTAATGGCCAGCAGATAGCACTATAAGCTATTTTTGAGTTTAAAACATTTGCCTGTAGTGACAAATCCTCAACACAGTGAAGTGTCTACAACAGTAGGCCTATGCACCGTTGTCAATCATAATAATTGCCCTTTGCCAACATCCTGGATCCCACCACAGGCCACGTGCAAGAATCAAAATGTGAATCCAGGCTCATCATTTCCAAAAAGAACCACAGCACTTTAAACTCTAATAATCAAATGACATTAAGCATTGTATGATCCAAATTTTCAGACATGTGAGCATTACACCCAAGTAGTTTTAATTTTCGGCTGCCCTAATGTTGATAGTGAAATTGTGTGGAATTTTTCATTATAATCAGGCCTGTGCCTCTGGATGGTGGCAAAGTTAATTCAGAATTGCACTTCACAAGTCACCACTGAAGTGGTTTTTAAACATTTAAAGGTGCACTGTGTAATATTAGTAGTTTATTTACAGAATCCATGCTGCCCATTCACAAATGTTACCTTTTCACTAATACTTACCACAACCACCAAAGTATTCATTATGACCAGGAAAATTGCACTTTTCATACATGAAAAGATGGATCTTCTCCATTTTGCATTTCCAGTAATAGACATTTTCATCTGCAAAACTCACTGTACTGAGTTTATTACTTAGTAAATATTCATGAATAGACCAAATTTGGCAATAGGCAGCACAGTTTCAATGAAAAGCATACTTGCTACTCTGGCCACAATCCTACACAGTGCACCTTTAAGTTAGAAAAACTGTTCCTTCACTAAATCTAAGCTCTACTCTGGCAGTGGATACATGATATTAGGTGCACAGAACAATCCAGATATTTCTTTTACACAAGTGGCAGTGTAAATGTTCAACTGAGAAACACATAACCCAGTGTTAATTGAGTGAGCACACCAAACTGGTAAGGACAGTCAGTGCACATCCAGGAAAAGTCAAAACACATTACCATGCCGCATTTTCACATTGAAAATTGTCCGTTTTTTAATTGGTACGAGAGAACCCTGTACTCCAGAGTGGGCATGACATTTGACATTCCATGAAATCTTCAAGTTTCATGGCAAGTGCCATCATATAACAACGGAATATTTTTGTGCAGTTACGACATCTCAAACCATGTCAAATACATCTGTCTGTTTTAGGTAATTTATGTTTAGAATAATGAGGGGATGATGGTTGTTTTTCCTCTGTACAGCCAGGGTTTGGACCCACAACAGAGCCCAGAATTTCCTTATATCACTCCAAAGAGGTTGGGCCATGCTAACACTATATATACAAAGTGTATCTTCAATTTATTTTAAATATACAAATCAAAAAACGTTTTTGCTTGAAATTTCAGACTCAATATTTAATAACTTATTTTCTTTGTTCAATTACTATTTAACAAGTTTTTTTCACAGTAAAACATTTAGTGTTGATCTGACAGGACTTCAGCTTTGGCAAGTTAAGCTACTGCTTGGTCATATTGTTTTTTAAGGTTACAATTTTTCCTTTCATCACTTATTTTCATTCTCAAATAAACTCTGGCTTTTGTAATAGGATATTTTTATAATATTAAATTCTTGGAGTGGTGGACCTTTTTTCCCCAAGGTCAAGAACATAACGGAACAGAACATAGATAATGGAACAAAAAGACAGCATCTCCCGTTTTCAAATGAAGCTCTCCCAGAAAACACTGGTTAGCCTTATTCACTTATCACAAACAGTAGAAAATAGATTTGCAAAAAACAAATCCAAAGTGTCCTTGAACAAGGCACCTAACACCACATTACGCCAAATGTAATGCAATATAATGTAAACAGACATCCCATTCAGTTTGTTTCAAACCGCCTTAATTTATTCAAGTCCATTCTTCTATGTACAGTCAGTTAGGCAGCCTGTGGCTGTGGCCTGTGTGCCTTGAAGCGTGTGTCTCTTCATTTCTCCTTCAACTGTCTCTTTTAAGGCGTCATGAGCCTTCTTCAGGTCTACAAGAATACTAAAGTACGATTTCAGTTTCAGCGCCCCGTCCTCCTGCTGCTCGTCCTCCTCAAAGCCGTCCTCTCGGAAGCTCTGCATGAATTGCATATAGGACTCGTTGAGTCCCGTGGTCACCTCGACCAGACGCTGGCTCCTCTCGGAGGGGTGAACGGAGGCACTGAAGTCCTGAGGGTGGCTGTACTGAAACTTCTGGGCGAAGCCGTCCGTGACCGGCAGGTCCAGACGGGCTCTTTTGGCTGCCAAGTTCTGAAGGTTCTCAAAGGTGGCGTCGCAGGCCAGCACCAGCCCCACCAGGGGCTTCGGGTTGCAGATGTAGCAGAACCACTTCCTGCCGTCGTTCAGGATGTGCGACAGGGCCTGGCGGCCGAGGTTGCGCAGCACACACTTTTTACAGAAGGCATTCGTGCAGTAGTCGCAACAAATTAGGTTTCCTCCTTCGGCACACCACCTTTATTGCATTATTGAAGAAAAAGACAATCATACGTTTAAAAACATCCCCAGTCAGATCTCACATCGCACATCCAATTTCTCTCAGCCTGGTGCAGGGTCAAAGCGTAAAGTTCATGTAAAGCAAGGAAGAACCACACACACCGATGTGCTCCCTTTTAATCAATTTTTATTTCCATGATGTTTCGGGCCAGGCCGTGGTGGCCCAAAACATCACGGATATAAAAATGGATTAGAAGGGAGCTTATCGGTGTGCAGTTCCTCCTTGCCTAACATGAACTTTAAATACATTCCGAACATTATAAAAATACATACAGTAAATCCATTCAGTCGATCTTGCTGCAGGATCTGCAGCTATGGCATAAACATTGAATCAGTTAAGACTACTTAGCACATTACTGACGAGTTACTGATTCAAAAATGGTTAAAATATGAGCCTTAGGGCATTCTTTCAAGGCTGGAACTGCAGCAGAATCTTGTAGCAAACCATAAATTGAGGAAAATTTGAAAACTAACAATTCAAGACTGCTAGGCTGGGGCTATGCTTTGTGATGAAATATATCCCAAAAAGAAAATGGTGGCCTAAACGTATTGCTGTGATTTTGAAACCATTGTAAAGGGTCCACTGTACCTGCACTGCTCATCTCCCCCTTCTACATCCTTGCTGATGTCATCACTCATGTAGTACCTGTAACAGGACTGAAGAACAAAACACATTCATTACTTTCTTTGCTCCTCTACAACAGAAGAGCGTTGAATTAGTCATATGTATTGATTAGTCTTCTTGGCTGTTTGGTGTTGCTCACAACCAAACATATTTTCTTTTCTTTTCTTTTACTTTGTGTGTGTGTGTGTGTGTGTGTGTGTGTGTGAGTGTGTGCATATGTATATGATGCAACAATGTTCATCAATATGCATGCCACCTACATATTAAAAAAAAGTTTCAATTCAATTAAAAAACACCACATTACCTCACAAATAAGTACTCTGAGGGCTGGGTGTCTATAGATGGCATCCCACTGGAACTGATTAACTTGATCTCCACAAGCAGTGCAGTGAACGCTCTGCAGGTCCATGCCTAAAAAGAAAAGCAGATTTTTACATGCACTTACTGTATGTTCCCAGACCATAGAAAGACAACAAAGTCTTGAGGGGTCTCGCTTCCTGCTACATGCTGTCTTTTTACACCTCTGCTCAAGGCCTCAGATCAGGTGATACCAAACTCCTAAGGATTCTAGCCGTAGAGACCACGCCCCCAGAGATTCTAGGAGTTTTTTCAGATCTACAAAACTCTCCTTTTCTTCCTCTAACCTGTTCAAATCCCAATAAATTGTTTGTAACCAACCCTTGTTGCTTGGTAAGGGTTATTCCATGTCAATTCACATGCCCTCCCCAGGTGACCTTATTCAAATTGCCTGACATCTCACATACAGGGACCTTTTAATGGCAACTGAAAGAATCCCATGTATTAGCATTCTATGTGTTATGGTTGGGAAGATGAGCCCCTCTTAAAGTGATACCGTCCCATTTTTGGAAATAAGCTTTTTACACCTCTCCTTGAGTTAAATTATTGAGTTTTACCTTTCTCCTATACTTCCAAATGCATTACTGCTAAATATAATGAAAATTAACAACTGAGATTTTTTACGTTCACTTCAAAGCTTCATGAGGCCAACAGTTGTCATATCTGAAACGTAAGAAAGAACTTACCTGATGAAAACCGAATGCTCCTGCTTTTCAGTGTGGCGACACCTTTGGCTGCGCGGTACTGGCATTTATAGTAACCGTCACCGCCGTTCTCAGAGGAAGAGCCTCCATTTTCACTCGACGAACTGTTGCACGATATCTCCGCTGGCGTGGGTAACTTGGGATGCTTGCGGGGTCGGCCCCGCGGTCTGCCCGGTGCCTTTATCGGCACAGGCATAGGTGGTACAGAGGAGGCAGAACACGACGAGTACGTAGGAGAGCAGGACTGGTGATGAGGAGCCCCCGTTTTCTCGTTTCGGGTCGTCTCCTGGTCAGGAGCTGAGATATTCTCCACCTGCAACATGACGCTTGCCTCCACGCTTTTGTCCAGGGATTCTTGGACTGGTGTTTCCTGCACCCACAGGGAACATCTGCTTTCCTCATCTGAGGGCTGAATGTCCACAATCTCTACCTCCTCCTCCACGGCTGATGGTTGACCTTCACTGGCTTTAGACTCAACATTCTGCTCCTCGCAGGTGCTACTGTACAGAGTCTTTGGGCTTTCGTGCCCGAACCTGCGAAGCTCAGTCGTCACTGCGCTCTGCAAGGCGTCATAGGCATTCTGCAGGTCCACAGGAACGTTGGAATAGTCCTTTAACTTTGCTGTCCTGTCCTCCTCCTCTTCCTCATCCTCATCGCTGCTGTCCTCGTCGTTGCCTTGTAGGAAGTACACAAACGACTGGTTAAGTGCCAAGGTCATCTCGATGAGACGTTGCGTCCTTTGCAAGAGGCCGGCGGAGAGGACCGATGGCTGGCTGGCTTGGCTGGCCTGCCGATACTCTCTCCTATTCCTGCGATCCACTATCTTTGCTCCGGGAGGTGGTTCCAAGCGCGCCCGTGTCAGTCCGGCGTTTTCCAGTTTTTGAAGAGTGGAGTCGCACGCCAGCACTAACCTAACGAGAGGCGCAGGGCGGCACACGTAACAATGCCATTTGCTATTGCCGTCTAGGATGCCAGTCAACTCTTTGCGGCCGAAGTTGCGCATCACGCACTTCTTGCAGAAGGCGTTGGTGCAGTAGTCACAGCAGATCAAACTTCCGCCCTCCGCACACCACCTACAATGACAAAACAATAAAAGAAGCTCAATATCCAAAGAGGCCCATCTTGCCTTAACTACAAGGGCATCCTTAGTAAAGGATAAGATGCACAACTACAAGGTCTCCATTCTCCCCTGCACCCTCCATCAACATGTTATTGGTACTGTGGTTATTGGGGAGTTCTTGTTTTTCGATAACTGTATACATTACACTTATGACAAATGACACTTTTATCCAAGGCGACTTCATTATATAGGTACTTGAGGACACTTCAGCCATAGAACAGAGTCCTCGAGAGCAATCAAGACTTCATACAAAACACAACATGCCAACAACAACATCAACGCTTCATATTGGTCAAACTTAAGAGTACAACTCAATACTTCATATTGCTCACACTTAACCTTGTGATCACAAGGCAAACGTCTGCTATGCTGCAACTATACCTGCACTGGGCGTCGCCGCCGTCTGCATCCTTGCTGATGTCATCACTCATGTAGTACCTGTAACAGGACTAGAACAACACACCAACGTCATCAAGGATACTTGTCCTATTCCAGCACATGTCTAATGCATACACGGGCACAAGGCTACGCATTGCTACACTTCAACTGCCATTGTGCATAGGGGTGCAAATTACAACCTCCACCATGACGATATGATTCAATATCAATTTCCTAAGGCTGTGAGTCGATTACTTTCGACACTTAAGAATGCCCCACGATATGATCTGATTCGATTTTTCCAATTACTTTTCCACTTCTATTATGTTATGGAGCAAGGGCATTGGGCAGGGCCCAACGATTTGATTATTTTCAATAAGAATTAAGAATGCCCCACGATATGATACGATTCGATTTAATTCAACCGTAGGATCGATGCATCGATACATATTGATTATTATTTACATCCCTAATTGTACGTTGATGCGCAGCAAGTCATTTTGACACCTGTTACGCCTTACATACATTGCCATTGACTACGAGACTTGTGTCTCTATGCAGAATGCGATAACGTGCATAAACAATGCATGTTAATGCTTGTGAGCGCGCATCGACCATGTAAGGCACTTTAACCTTGTCTTGACCCACAATCACTCAACTTACCCTGCAGATGAGCACTTTGAGGGCTGGGTGTCTGAAGACGGCATCTTTTTGGAAATGGTTGACCTGCTGTCCACAGGCTGTACAGCTCACTATCTGCAGTCCATAGGCTAATTGGAGACAGCAAACAATAGCAATTACATACATTTAAAAACACTCCACACGTACAGGTCTCTGGCCATGGTTTGCTCCTTGAAATATGTAGAATTGCTGGGTTGCGGTTACGTCAGCATCCCCCATCACGGGAGCGCACAAATTTGAAATGGTGGGCGGCCGACCTGGGATTGGAGCCATTGAAACCCATTCAAAAATATATTTTTTCAAACAGCCACAGCTTTCCATAAGTGAAACCGGTATGTTCCTAGCTTCTACAAATCCGAAGGTAGCCCACTAAGTGCGGGGTTACTTTGGCCAAAGATAGCGTTTTATTTCCCTGGAAACTAAGATGATGCCAGAGAGACTGGATAATACTCCTAGAATCTCTGACCAAGCGGTTTATGTTACGTATGTGTTATTTGACACTTTTTAAGTTACAACACTCATTTTAAAGGATAACTTCTGCCAATTTCAACATGCAGTTGTAATGCTCAGACTACCCTGGACTTGTCAGTACCCGAGTTTTCTTTTCTTTTCTTCAGCATTTTCCGAGATACTGGTCATTGGGGGCAGAGTTTGTTAAAGGAACAGTCCACCCTTTTTTGATTCTCACATATTTGCAGTATTTCCAAGCATTATTCGTGAATGTGCATATCATTTTCTTCTCAGTTTTTTTCAGTACTTAGATTTATTGGATCAGAATTATGAGCATATCTTAGCATAATCACTGGAAGTGAATGGGGGCATTAGCATCAAGCCACAAGTGATCACAGGACAGGATTCAATAGCCGTTTTGCACTCTGGTGAATTCAAACATTTTTTTTAAAGTACTTTATAAGTACATTTGATGATTTGTTTTGTTTGCCCCAGTAGACTTGCATTGCTACGCTTAATTTGGCTATACTTTTAAACTAGGTAATGGAAAAACACAGACGAAAATTATATACATATTCATGAATAATGCTGGGAAATACTGCAAATATGTGAAAATCAAAAAGGGTGGAGTGTTCCTTTAACATTTCAAAAAAATATCTTGATTTATTCCCAGAAACATCCAAAAGGCTATGCAACATCAGCAGACAACTAGCTAATAGTGATACAACATCGATATAATATTTGGAGTAGGCCTTTGTTAAGAAGGTTTTTAATGTAAACTAAGTCTGCCACCATTAGAATAGCTCAGAACTCGGAGAGGGCTGAGACGAAAAATGCAGCACCACCGGGTACTGACAAGTCAAGGGTAGCGTGAGCAATACAACAGCATATTGAAATTGGCAGCTATCCTTTAACTTCCTTCAAGTTGAAGGAAAGATAGGTAGAAATGTTCACATGCTGGCCACGAACACGTGCCTAACTGTTCCTAAAGGTCTAAAGGTGACAAGACGTGTCGAACAAAACTTGTACAACTGTACACATTTCTTGTACATTCACAATAAGGCCTTTATTACTGATGGAATACTAATAGGACCTGGTAAGCCCATTATTCTGCTTATATCTTACAAGTCACTTATATAGACAATAATTAGACATGTATTAGTGGCCAACATGTGAACAGCATCTGGAAGTGTAATTAAATTGTCTTCAATGAAAACTCACTCTGTCTCAGCATCCTACTCCGTGTTTTGCTGCCGAATTCAGGCCCAATGAACTCATCGCCCTCATCATCCACAGGCTCTGGTTTCACAATAACCGTCCCTGGGGAAAGAAAAGTAATAATACATTTCCATAACAGTGGTGTGATGATCATGTATTTGCAATTGATTAATTCATTTTCCACATGCGGAGGGAGAAGAATGCCAAACCTTTTGGTAGAAAGTCAAAATTGAGGTCGCTGGATTCTATGGAGGCTGTGCTTCCGGCATCTGAGCAGTCAGACTCATCGAGACCACTATGCCTGATTACTTTTAGCGGCTTCCTGTAAATACATGGTAATTACGGTGCATTAATAAATCAGCCAGCAAAGCAAAAATGAGCTATTTGCGCGAAGTGGCATCACACATTACCTTCACATCCTTTTCATGTAAATTCTTCAAGCTTTTACAATTGTCTACCAGCATACAGCATATTTACTAGATTCTGCCTAGTCATCTTCATGGTAACAAAGCTCACCTCCTGGATCGAACAATGGATGCCTGCTTGGTGTCCTTCGGTCGTTCGGCCTCATGTGAACAACTGGGCTACAGAACACAAACAATCAGCAGTCAGACACGGCAACATGGCCCCCTGCTCAATGCTAGATGCAGGTGAGGCTGAAAACAAGCTGCCAGCAAAAATACTGAATCAGAGCAAGATATCGCAAAACACGCCCACTCAATGCAAAAGCGTGTGCTCAAGTTGGGTCTCTTAAGGGGCGTTGTCCCAACTACTTCTTCTCTTTTTAAGGTGTTTGCGCAAGACGTGCGCTACCACCACCTACAGCGCTAAGGGGACTTCATTGATTCTCAACCTCAAGACTACGAAGGTCTCCTGACCGAAGGTCTCCTAAAGGGGCGTTCACCCGACATAAAGTGGATACCAGAAAAGAAACAAAATGATGCTTCTTGTTAGATCAACCTTCTTTGCTGCCAGTATTGCCGCTATACAAGGTTTAAAGGAACAGTCCACCCTTTTTTGATTTTCAAATATTTGGAGTATTTCCAAGCATCACTCATGAATGTGCATATCATTTTCTCAGTGTTTTCAGTAATCAGATTTATTGGATCAGCATTATTAGCATAGCGTAGCATAATCACTGGAAGTAAATGGGCAGCATTAGCATTAGTGGCTTGATGCTAATGCCCCCATTCCCCTCCAGTGATTATGCTAAGATGTGCTAATAATTCTGATCCAATAAATCTAAGTACTGAAAAAAACTGAGAAGAAAATGATATGCACATTCATGAATAATGCTCGGAAATACAGCAAATATGTGAAAATCAAAAAAGGGTGGACTGTTCCTTTAAGTGGCTGCACGTCAAACATGGACTTTTCTTGTGTAGTCCAAATATTTATGCATTTTTGCATGCACACCACTAAGGTGACCCCTTGAAGAGTGAAACTAACCATCATACAATTGTTCAAAGTTACAGCATGTGTGTGATCTAAAGGGAAAGGCAAAGTCGATAAAAAAGATAGGTTTGATCTATACATTAAATCCCCGGAAACATTTTTGAATTCTTAGACCCAATGGGAAATTCCCTTGCAACCAAGTTGCTAGCGCATCCCCCCAGCCTTCTTGGGCATTGTGGACAGTATGATACTGTTATTGGTGGCAGGCTACAAAAAGCCCGTTCACTTGCGCTAGCCTAGCACCAGGGACCTCTGCAATTACAAGGACTGCTTGTTATGAAAAAATGGTGTCTCCACACATCTCCAATACTCTGGAAATCGGGTCCTACGTATGTCAAAAATTCCAACTTTGCCAAAGTGACACTTCGGCCGTGTGGCCTTCAAGTATGATGATGGTATGGACATGTAACACCATTGCTGGAATTCAATGGCTCTTTAGTCTCTAAATATTCACATTCAGGGCTCTAAATTAACTTTTTCCACCACCAGCCAATTTGGCTAGTGGACATTTTTTCTTACCAGCCAAACAGAAGTTCAACTAGCCATTTTTTTTTTTAATCTCGCCAAAATAAACTATGCATTAGTCATTTTGTCCAACTGTTTCTACAACACAGATACACTATAGGCCTGCATAGGCTATTATATGCCTACATAATAAGCATATTATAGGCTATATATTTTTTCATTATTTTTTAACTTCTGCTTTATTTTTTACTTTCATTACTTAGGCCTAATTAATTTGATTAGTTTTTGTTCAATTCCTCTGAAAACAGCTGAATCACATCACACAAGCCACTCACATAACATACCTATAACATACAGTAACCAAGCACACAGCCAAACACTAAACCTCACATACGCACACCCCAAGGAAGGAGAAGAGATACGAGGAAAAGGAGAGGAGAGAGGAGGAGCTCTTCTCTACCATGTGCAACAAAATGACAAGAAGCCTAGTTTAATTAAAAGTAAATAATATCTCGGGAATCTTCGCTTCCTTTGTTACTTCCACAGCTTCATCGTTGGTTGCTTTTTTTCCTTTCTGATGGCGTGGGCTTTCCAACTTCGTTGCGCCAGGACTGAACATTTCAGAAGACAACTGAACTGACAGCTACGGTCACACTACTCTGACAGTTGGCTCTCCTCCTCTGCCCTGGTCGCTATTTCGTTCCAAAACCACTCATTTTTAACGCCACTATTTGCAATTACTACTAGCATTCACCAACACACAGAACCTTGCTCTAACCCCCGCCACATTCTCATCACTCGCACAAAACATAGTCTACACAACAGAAGTAGCGCTATGCATAATCTGCGTAAGTCCTGTTATTGAAACGGTCAGGGCCTCGCTGCTTCAAAAATGCAGCCTGTTACAGCAAGGTTCATATAGTAATAATAGCAGTAGTGACGTTAAAAAGGTTGTAGCGAAAGCGACGAGAGCATAGGAGGAGAGCTGCCTGTCAGAATAGTGTGAGCACAGCTTAGCTGACAGAAGGCTGGTCGTCTGAAATGTTTTCAATCCTGGCGCGCGCAACAGCATGGAGTTGACGCTCGATGCACTGGAAAGCCCACGGTGGGAGGCTACGTCGTGACGCTAGTGTCCATGGGTAATGTAGGAAATCTCGCCGTATAACGTTCGTCAGAGCAGCGGTTTACCGTTCATAAGTTACTGTACTCGGGCGCTACTAGCCAAATTGGCGGGTAGGTATTTTTTTCTACTAGCCAAAATGAATTTCACCCGTGTTTGGTGGGTTGGCGTGTGTTAATTTAGAGCCCTGTTCACATTATAACAAGGAACTCTTTGAATGGCCAAGAGTGAAAACAAACAATGAAAATTTAAATCACCAATAAAATAGTTACATCAGTACCTCTTCCTTTACGGTTTCATGAGCAGTTTGTAGCGCTATTGTGTCGTCAGTCGCCAAACCTAAGATGAGAAAAGGTGATTAAAAACAGACAAAAAGCATCAATTAGTGGAACTAAGGCTTTTTGAACTTCCAGGGTGTTCAGCTCTCCTTTCAAAATACAATTCAGCAATGTAGACAACAACACAATCACCAAAGTAATATAAGGGCTCAGATACAAAATGCTCTAAAATAGTGTTGAGAAGAATACAGCTGAGAGGGGGTGGTGCTTAGTTGGTTGCCATTAGGAGGCATTACATTTTATTTTTAAATACTAAGATGGGTGTTGACAGGCTTATGATGAGATCAAGAGGGCATTGGGGGGCTTATAATGAAATCCAGGGCAGGTCAAGTCCAAGCACAAATTAGATGGCCGGATTTTTCACAAATTTTCAGTTCACTAAACTTTTTCAAAGTTGGCCTGCTTTTGTAAACTTCCCACAAATGCACTTGGGGGGTTTTGAATATGAACTCTTCCATTGTTTAGTGTATCTCGTTGTCTGTGTCAAGAAGCAGTACATACAGGTCCTTCTCAAATAATTAGCATATTGTGTTAAAGTTCATTTTTTCCCTATAATGTAATGATAAAAAATAAACTTTAATATGTTTTACATTCATTGCACACCAACTGAAATATTTCAGGTCTTGTTTTGTCTTAATATTGATGATTTTGGCATACAGCTCATGAAAACCCAATATTCATATCTCAAAAAATTAGCATATCATGAAAAGGTTGTCTAAACAAGCTATTAACCTAATCATCTGAATTAACTAATTAACTCTAAACACGGGTAAAAGCTTCCAGAGGCTTTAAAAAGTCTCAGCCTTGTTCATTACTCAAAACCGCAGTCATGGGTTAGACTGCTGACCTGACTGTGTTTAACATTGAAGTCAATGGCAGTGGCATTGCATGAGGGTTATGAAAGCCTAGATATCATTGATGCTTAGCTGTCAACTGTTTTTTGTTCTTTGACCCACACTTCCCTCTTCATTATACTCCATAGATTTCCATACCAAGTTTTTGTATTTTTAAGAAAAATCTATTCTAATTTGCCAGACAGAACTTTCCATTGACTTTGAATGGGGTTTCATGTCTGGCAAATTAGAATTGATTTTTCTTAAAAATAGAAAAACTTGGTATGGAAATCTATGGAGTATAATGAAGAGGGAAGTGTGGGTCACCAGCTGGCAGCTAAGCATCAATGATATCTGGGCTTTCATAACCCTCATGCAATGCCACTGCCATTGACTTCAATGTTAAACACAGTCAGGTCAGCAGTCTAACCCATGACTGCGGTTTTGAGTAATGAACAAGGCTGAGACTTTTTAAAGCCTCAGGAAGCTTTTACCAGTGTTTAGAGTTAATTGGTTAATTCAGATGATTAGGTTAATAGCTTGTTTAGACAACCTTTTCATTATATGCAAAAAATTTTAGATGGAAATTTTGGGTTTTCATGAGCTGTATGCCAAAATCATCAATATTAAAACAAAACAAGACCTGAAATATTTCAGTTGGTGTACAATGAATGTAAAACATATGGAAGTGTATCATTACATTATGGGGAAAAATTAACTTTAACACAATATGCTAATTATTTGAGAAGGACCTGTAGAGGCAATGAACCTTACCATTAACATGTGGTGGTGATGAGGATGCTTCCTCTTCTTCATCTTCCTCAGCCACGTGAGCCAGATAGTCTTGAAGTTTGGTGACCAGTACATTTAGCTTACCATATTTAGGTGCCGACCTGCAAAACAAGCACATGTGGGTCAAGAGCCATCCAAAAAGATAGGGAATTGTATCCTTCAAGCTAAGCCTTTGACTTCGATATTCGATATTCGAATATAAGTCGAATGTTAAGAAAATTCGAGACATTCGAACAAATATTAATTGGCCATTAATATTCGAATCTGACATGGGTATTACTTTTTTGGGTATTTCATTGTTGTTGATTAAAATCATTTCCTTGTAAACATCGCAATTCACAGTCTCAATTTATTTTTTCCATGGCTGGTTAATCACTACAGCTGTGTTGAGGAGAGTCGCGTGCGTGAGGCTCATCTCTCTGTGTTCCGTAGCAGGACACTTGCGGCAGGCAGTCTACCCCTGAGTCCTCATAAAGGCCAATTTATACTTATTGGCGCTGACGGTTGCAGAGCCTGTGCAACCGTCTGTGCGCGACCACACCCCCCGCGCAGAGGCTCTGCAACCGTCGTCGCGCGCCTCAAAAAAATCCTGACTACGCGACAGACGGTTGCGAAGGTCGCAGAGAAAAGGCGCTGTGATTGGTCGTCTCGATACTTCCTTCTTCTCGTGGCGGCACAGTTCTCCGGTAGTTTACGAGAGCCAAACTGTCAATATTCTGTGGAATACGAACACTTTCTTTCCAGTCTGTGTAAATAAATGAAGCTACAATGACTGAATTAGTAAGTAGCAAAACAAACACTACATCAGTTTAGCACTCGCAGCACAATGCCTGCAGTCTGACTACTGTACTGTAGCCTTGTAGCTATGTAGCCAAATGTAGCTAACGACATGACACCTCGTGCGCAGATCTATAACATCAACAGTGGTTAGCGACCGTAAGCAACAGGCGCCGTTGCTGAACTATAATCTGCCCTTTACAAGCAGTTGAGTGCTGCAGAGTTCCATTCAAGTGAATGGCTACAGTTAATAAACAAAGCATCATCACATTACTTTCTGGAGTTGTTGACGAGTTTCTGGAATTATGTGATCCAACCCACAAGTACCTGTGATTACGCCAAGAGTAAGATAACTTCTTGTTTTTTGGATTTTGACCAAATTAGCTTCGTTGGTCTGGGTGTCAGATCTGGCAGACTCCAGGTGATGATTTTGTTAGCATGCTTTTATCATGTTTTTAGCGCACTGCTAATTTGTGTAATGTTCGTTTTTAGACGAGAGCAGTCATCTTACCTGGACCTACAAACACACTACCTAAATGTCCGTCATTAGTGATAGAAAATAAATACATATTTGTTGATATTGGTGCTGTGTGCTCAATTCTCATGATTCCCATATGATCCAATTCAAATTTTAACTTGGGCTACAAGTTTGACATGGCTGCTAGCTTTGCCATGTTTTAATCTGCATTCACACCTCTAAGTACCGTCTTCTTATAAGTGCTGAACGATCGCTAAACAATAATGGCTGGTTGAATGCATGTTGTTAATGGGCCATTAGGCTACATCTCTGGTTGGAATAGCCTTTTACTAGTCTTACTGACTGGGGGAAAGAATAACTTCAGCTTGACATCAGGTCTAACTGGGGCAATTTTAATGGTAAAATATATGGATACATATTCGAATATATTCGAATATCGTTTTTAATTTAGAAACGAACTTCGACTATGATTTTGGGGCACAAGTCAAAGCCCTACTTCAAGCAGACTTTTTAAAGGGGTTCTCTGTAGGATTAAAAGTTTAATTAATCACTGTCCTGAGTCAGCCGATGATTATTTGAGTCACTAGTAAGTGAACGATGACTCTCGCAGCCACTTTCACGGTCCGCTGTCAGAAAGCGCCAAAAATGTAACTTTTGTGAGAGCGGTCCGCCACAAGTGTTGTGGGAAACACTTCTCATATCACTTTACCAGGGTTCTTGCAGGATTCAGTGGGTCAAATTTAAGACCTTTTTTAGACCTTTTAAGACCATTGTGAGCAAAATTTTAGACCAACCCCCGGCATTATGGAAAAAACTATATAGGCCTACGTTTATTTATGTGTCCCATTTCATATTTATATTAATTATATATTATAAATCCTGTCAAAATTGTATTAATTTCTACTCACATAAATGTAGGCCTATTTAATCAAGTCCCATAATTTCTTCCATTTCCATTACTTGTTAACACCCTGTTCATGCTCAGTAATAAAAAAAATAGCATTCACGTTGAAATGCAATGAAGGAATAAAAGCAAGATAAATAGGCTATTTCGAAATTAGCATAAAATCAAATAGCATAACATTAGAACAGGGTTGGGGAACCTATAAGGCCGTTAATGTTATGCAGTTTCAGATGAAAAATGAAAAAGTTTTGTGTAAAAAAAAAAAAAAAAACCTTCAGGGGACTTTGTTGTAAAGCACAGTCTATTCATAAACTTAAATTGATTGGTCTTGTCTATAATGGGACAGCGAGAAATATAGTTATTCCTGTGGATGTCAGGATTTTTAAGATGCTTCCTCACTATTGAATCTTAAGAGACAAACTAGTCGATTTGGCCAAAGAGGTTAAAATAATGGTTGTTGTAGCCTACCGCTGTGGTAGGCCTACACTGAAATAGATTGGTGCATGAAGGCTTAGAGCTGCGCAGGGTAATGATTCAATGAAATGTGGAAGAAAATCTTATGTTCGTTGCGATGCGCTGTTCTATCAAAAACGGCCCTGGCGCCGTCACTGAAATGCATGCGGAAACGTAACAAAGTGGCTCTTTGAAATCCAGCGACTTGTAAAAGTAGACCATGGCTTCAATGCAATCAGAATAATAGCACACAGCACATTTAGCGATAAACCAGCTACATCTGCCTTATCCACTTTTGTTTACCTATGGAAACCGCTGTGTCAAGAGAAGAGAGAAGGGAAGCAAGTGAAGTCGCTTTGCCTAGACTAGAGGCAGCTGACAAGAGACAAGTATTTCACAGGAAAGGTCCAGGTCGCGTGCAGGATTTTTAAAATGACGGATGGGTGTGATTTGGTTGCTTATATTTTGTCAATAATTAGGCTACGGCACAGTAAAAATGATGCGATATCTGCTGAATCTGTCTGGTTCCTCCCGGTACGTCAACCACATTGACTGAGGGTAAAGTTGTTGGACAGCAATAACGGCTATAAGCGGGATCTCTTCGCCCAACGAAAGATTTTTGCAACTGATGCATACAGTAGCCTAGACGCTTTCCAGAAGCCAGCACATGCCTCTTTCCATACCCATTTGTTTTTGATATATCCTGCGATCAAGCAAATCATTTTTCCACATATTGGACATGCAGCCTAGGCGAGGCAAAGCGCAGACAGTGCCTGAGACCCGCCTCATTCTACTTCTGATTGGCTAAAATGCTACTGTCAGTGTTCACCTTTCACTTCACATTGGCAGACAAACGCACGTAGCCAAAAGCGAACCAGAGACAGTTTAGATCGAGACGGGACAGTCGCCGCCATCTTGTTGACGCCTTCGGGGTGCTATTTCTTAGCACAGATCTGTGCGTAAAGCGTGCGTGCGATCATTCCTGAGCAAAGTGTGGGATTTATGAACATGTACTTGAACGTAGAAATGTGCCTAAATCTACGCACACCTCAGACCATCCGTGCGAGTGGAAGAAATGCGAAATTGCAAATAATATTGACCGTGCAAGGTACAGTTTGCTTTGAATGACAATGGAGTATGACATTGTGCTATTTTACAGTGTTTTCGTCCATGTGTGTCTCCTTTTACTTATTTTGAAACACTGTCCTCCTCCTGTCGAAAGCACCTCCACTTCTGCCGCGGAAATGTTTCTATCTCCGCACTTCCCGCCAGCGCTTCGACTGGCGCGTGTGTTCATGTGTGTCCAAACAGGGTGGCGCCTTCGAATTAACATGGCATTTGAATATATTTTAATACCATATATGGTTACTGAGAGGCGTTTCGGGATGCAAATTACCCTGAATGCACGCGTGCACAGTGATTTGGAAGGTGTGGGATTTATCATGCAGACGTGTGCGTAGGAGCAGCCAACGCACGTTTGATAAATCCCGATTTTTCTGTACTTGCGAACATTCTAAATTTCACTCGTAAGACACAATTTAGAAGACATTCTACGAACGGATGATAAATGAGGCCCCAGATCTGAGAGTCAATGGGAAAAATGAATGGGGAAACTGAGTATAGGACGGAGGGGAACCCAGCGGTTGTGAAAACCATATGGTTGAAACGACCGTGAAAAACTGATCAATCTACTACTTGGTTGTGTCATACGAGTCAAAATAAAGCTTTTTAAGCCACTTTTCTCACGTTTTTTCTTGACAGAGCGCAGGCGCAGTAGTTCCATAACGGCACGAGAGCAACGGCTTTTCACAACTGAGCATGCGCATAATTTTGCGTGTCTTTCGCTTCTCTTTTTTCTTATGGGAGCATATCCTTGTTCCTCTCTTTCTCTCCCATGTGCACGTGCGTGTGAACCTGTCCCACTCTCCATCCTCATGAGTCTAGGTCATCAGTTTGACCTTGCATTCTTGGCTGCAAAACCAGACTACCATCATGGCTGTCTGGTCCTTATGTGTGTGTAGCCTTGCATTCTTGGCTGTACAACTAGATGACCATGACGGTCTTGTTCCTTGTATGCGTGTATGTGTGTGCGTGCAAAATTACATTGGTTGCCTATTCGCTTTCCTCTGGTCTTATAACAACCACTCTCTTTTATCAGTTTTATATTGTTTTTTGTCTTTGACATCACCCAAAATTCACCACATCAACCACAAGGTGCTCCTTTGGATACTCACAAACAAGGGTATCAATGTGTCATGGCAAGGAAAACTTGTCTTCACCTCACCACAGGCGTACCTCAAAGATCAGTACAGTGGCCCCTTCTGTTCGTAATGTACACTATCTTCCTAGGACATGTCATTCGAGCAGATGCCATCACTGGTATGCTGAGGACACCCAGATGTACATCTCGTTCCAACCAGATGTACCTATCGTTCCAGCCTCACCGGCCTGACAACATGAATGAAGGACCACCAAAGTTGAAACTGTTCGAGACCTATCACCTAGTGATTCCAGCTAAAGAGTCGATCTATCACAACATCAACCCCAAGATGGGCTCTGTCACTGTGGCCTCCAACAGAGTTGCCAAAAACATCGGCGTCATGATTGATAACCATCTGTCATTCTCTTACCACATGGCAGTCAGTCATCCTGGGGCCTCATGTACAAAGAAGTGCGTGGATTTCCTACCAAGAAAGTGTGGGCGCTAAAATCTTGAAAGTTACTTACGGACAAAAAAATCCGGATGTATCAATAAGTGCCAGGTTTTGCCGTGAAATCTTGAGCACATGCACGAGCACACGCGGGCCCAAGTCTCCGCCTTGCCTCCTCCCTTAAATATTTTATATGAATATTCTAATTAGTATGAACAGACCCATTCATGTGCATTCATTGGTTGAAATTGGAATTGGAAAACGCGGGAAATACATTTCATGACGCGAGGGGAAGGCGCTGTTTCGGAGGTAGCCAACTTAAAAGGAAAAAGGCTGCGCGCAATAGCCTAACAAAATTACTTTTGCGTGTATAAAATCAGGCATTGGTGATACTTAATGTGAGGACTGCAGAAAAAACTGTCATGTTATACTGCAGTACAATGCAGGTTTCCCAACAATTGATATTTACAAGGCATTACATCAGAACACATTGTGATGAGGCAGTCGCCAAGGCTTCCGAGAAATAAACATTTATGTCGAGTAGGCCTATAAATATGAAAGATGACACATGTACACATAGATGTAATAACTTGCAGCCAACAGTTAGCCTATAAAATCACCTGTTAATTGATGGACTAATTTTACAGTAGCCTTATTAAAAGAGAAAGACAAGCACTGCGGTGAGGACGAAGACAGCCTATCGCAGATCCAGAAAAATAGCCTACTGCTGATGGGCATCCAATTTCGTTGTAATTCCTGGATATTTTCATGAGTCTGCTTAATTTTAACCAGCTGCCTCAACAATAATATGGTTGAGGTGGTTTTGTTCATCTTCTTTTTAAATCACGCGCCTCAACATTAAAATCCACGTTTAACTGGCTGCATCTCTGCAATATTTCCTACCGCTGCATGCCTCTGTGTGCCGCCAAAAAGTCGCAATGCACTGCTTACGGAAACTTCCACAGTAGCCCTGAAATTCGCGTGGAGATCCGCAGTTTTCCACGTCTAGTCTGTTTTAGTACATCTGACCGTGGCCGTGGAAAACAACTTAAGTAGCTTTTTTGTCCGTAAGTGAGCTTCGTACATGAGGCCCCTGGCCTGCCGATTTGTGCTGTTCAACATACAGAAAATCAGACGCTATCTCACCCAACATGCGGCGCCTACGGTTCGGGATCATGTCATCTCTCGCCTGGATTATTGCAACTCCCTCTTGGCAGGTCTATCTGATTCTGATGGTGTAATAAAGACACTACCAAATGTGCCGCCGCGTTCTGGATCATCTCCATCCACTCAACTCAAAAGGATCTGTGCTCCTCCTCTACTAATCAAGTTGCACTGTGGCTACCGCTGTCTTCCTGGATCAAGCACAAGTCCTTGACCCTTGCCTTGAAAACCACAGTCACAGTTATCGGAGGGACATTCTAAGGCCGTATGTTTCTGCTGGACAGCTACACCCCTCCAACACAAACCGTCTAGCCATGTCACCGGCTTGCTCTCAGCAATCCCAGTAAAGACTGTTCCCCGTCATTGTCCCTCAGTGGTGGAACAAACTTTCAGAGGCAGCAAGACAAGGGTCATCTCTCTCAAGCTCCAAGAAGCAAGTTAAGGGTCATCTCTTTTGTGACCATTTACTGCACTAATGCCTGAGCGGGCACAGGCACAGGGCATCTCCAAGGCATGTTGTGTGGGTGTATATTCAACCCTAGGTACATAACCCTGTGCTAATGTACTTAAGAAACAAACTAACCATACTTACGTACTTCCACACATTTCCTGTGCACTTTGTGCAACTACTTTATGCAGTGATTGGGTCCTCAATTGTAAGTCGCTTTGAATAAAAGCAATGCCAAACGCAATGTCATTTTTTCCAAAAGATTTTGTCTTACCCTCTTATAACTTAACATCCTAGTTACACAAAATACAACCAAGGAGATCACAATAGATTAGAACATTACGAAACAGAGTGGAATATGAAATCACTCCCCATGTAATTGGCTTGTTAATCGCTTATAAAAAAAACGTGTTGTTTACAAATGTCCTTTCAGGATTTTAGAAATTATAATAACCCTCCTTTTTAAAAAAAAAACGCTTTAGACAGCTAAAACTCTGTCTACTTGTTTTGAAGGCCCCAAAGACAATGTGTTTAACAAAAATATCCTTATCCGCATCCCTGTCCATAAACATTGCCTGAGATCATCAGTGCACAAGAATATAGAAACGAACGAAACTTGGCGATATGCTTCCGCGACCATCTAGAAAGTCAGCCATTTTGAAAGCATTGTCCTCATCACATTCCTTGTATTAAGTATTAACACATTCAGTTATCATTTGTGCACCTATTAAAAAGTTGTTGTGCTGGGGGTGCTGTGGCGCAGCGCGCTAAGCCACCCACATTTGGGCTTACATTGCCCAAGGGGACCCCGGTTAGATGATTGGACTCTAACCGGGGTCATTTCCCAGCCCTGAACCATCTCTCTCTCCCAATCATTCGAAACCCCCCCCCCCAAAAAAAGTTGTTGTGCAAATAAATGTGATGTGTGAACATTATGCCTCTGACACCTTTGGGGCAGTCATTATAGCAGGGGTGGGGAACCTTTTTCATTCAAGGGGCCACTTCAAATTCCTCCAAGGGGCAAAAAAAAGTTCCTCCGAGGGTCGTACTATGAACACAAACCAGGATTTCCACTTTGGGCCTATAACTTATTGAAGGCAGCCACCTTTAAAACAGACCCCACCTTCTCTAGGCCCCCTGAATATAAAGTTAATAACAGGTGGTCACTCGCACCATAGCATTTTGATATTGTTGCAACTTGTGTTGTATATGTATCGTAAATGTATATTGTAGGTTAAAAAGGGGACATTCTTTGCACTATATCGGTCAGGAGTTGCAGGTGGCTAGTTGTCTAGCTGATAGACCAATCAAGTTATTTACGCTAAGGACACATAACTTAGCAGACGAAATGAGTGAGGCAAAGAGGCGAAATTCAGTTTTCCATTCTGACAGCTTATAGCTCAAGATATTTTTTTGGTCTTTTTCAACTTTATTGATTACAGTATGAGGTAGTATGAGAGATGGTCAGGAAGCGAATGGGGAGAGAGATTAACCAGGTTCTCACGCGATGGTTGTTACCAACCATCTGGAACAACAGGCCCATACGACTTTGTTGCTGTCGACCAACGTTGACGGAAGACGTGAGCGAGAACTTGTTGTCACGATGTGGGTGTTATTAAATACAGCGCATTTACAGTCGGCCACAACTATGAACGAGACGATGAGGTCGCACCGGTTTGCTCTACTAACACACCACGTGTGAGGAGTGGGGGGGCAGGCAGTGAGGAGGAGCTGAAGTGGGGACCTGCTTAAACTTGTGTAGAGGTGGGAGACAAGAACCATATACACACGTGAGTGAGTTGTTGACCAACCAGTTCATGGGCGCATGACCTCGGAGGCAGTCCGCAACTGCAGAGGTTGCAAGATCTGACTGCAGCCGCATTCATCCCGCGATAGTTTGACACCATGTGACATGTCACCTCGTCAACGCAACATCGACGAAATTTCGAAGTTTGACAGGAAATCTAACCATCATGCAGCATTTTCATCCAGGGTGCATTGCTGTCTAAATGTGCATGCATGCGTTGACAACATCTCGATCGCACCTATTGTCAATCGCTTAGCTCTGGAAAGGCGCGGGTGTGTTCAAAACAGCTCGAACCTGATTGGAGAATTCACGTGGCTTTTTTTGAATCACGCAAGTTACAACTTCAACCACTGACTTGTATATACCCCGCCCCGCAATCCCACTCCGCGATTCTGATTGGACAGGCAGTGAAATATCTGGTTCCGTTCGGGCTCGTCTAAGATTTCCAGACCCTCGTGCGAGCTCACAAAGTTTAACGAAGATGCACGAAGCATGAAGGGTCTGCGTGAGAGCCAGGCTAGAGAGAGATGGGGAGGGGTAGGGAAACGACCCGGGCCAGGAATCAAACCCGGGTCGTCCGCATGGCAGAGGAGTGCCCCACGGGTTGGCCACGGCAGGACCTCCATTCTGACAGCTTAACCGTCATCAGGTTGTCGCGGAGAATCAAATGGAATGAAGCAGTCGTGTTCTTGATTTGATTGGCCACCACTGGTGAAATTCGCTACTCATTTGCATGATACTAAAGGAGTAATCCAGTGTGAAATGGCTTACGTTGTGTTAACATGTGATGCTGAGCTCTAACTTTTGCCACATACCTCGCCTCCATAGTTAATTTAGAAACAAAGCTGTTTGTAGAGGCTTCGTCACAGACTGGCTACAGCCTACACCACAGAAGTTCTTTACAGTCACTTCACTCACCACATTTCTCGGTGGTACTGCACTCTAGGGGCGCCAACGGGTGAGTGCAGACTCCATTTGGAATGAATGGACTGCGCTCTCTCGACAGCGCCCTCTAGGTGAACTGCAAGCATGGATCGAGTAAAGTGAAGTGGCTAGTTCTGTAGAACTTCTGTGGTGCAGGCTGTAGCCGGGCTGTGACGCAGCCTCTACAAACGGCCCTGTTTGCAAACTAACGGTGCACTAGCATAGTTTTCTATGCCTCGTTTGTATGTCAACAACCCTGCGAATCTGCGGAAAGAAGTATTGAGCAACGTTGAGCCTCGTAAATGGGTGGAAAGATTTAGATTTATTACGATGCCTAGTGCCATTCTATCACAGCAGAGGCTAAATTTCAACTAGCTCTTGGAATTCTGACTAGCGCTCAGACTTAGGAATAAGTTATAGGAGACCTATGGAGGCGAGGGATGTGGCAAAAGTTAGAGCCCAGCATCACATGGCATGTAAGCCATTTCTCAACGGATTCCTCCTTATAACTTGGTTGAATAATTTTGCTCCTGATCGCTTGTCTTCGCCTCCCTCATAGGAATGAATGGCGAAGTTCACTTCGCTTGGCCAAATTCGCATCTGTGTCCCTACTGTTAAGCTTACAGCTTGCTAGCCAGCAAGCTGTTGTGCATGTGTCAGATTCTAAAATTTTGTCAGATTATTTTTATGCAGTAATATCCCCTTTCAACTTAAATGTAAATTTTTGGTTAAGCAGGGAACAAGTTTGCACAACTTGCAGCCCTGTCAGCTTCACAGTACCAAGTTCAGTTTATTAGCCGCACCAAAGCACAAACGACGAAGTTGCATATGTTACTCCAAGCAAGATCATTTTATTGCGTCTGACACGTTATCCCCGCATCAGTGTAGCCATCACATCATAATGCAAAAATAGCCAGCACACCTTGCCAATAACCAATCATGTCAGTTGTATCTATTCAAACGCAGCAATCGCCTTTCCACCCCTCCCCACTCTCTGATTGGGGCTCAAGATCTGTAAAGCCTCGTTCACACACTTCGCTGCTAGTTACTCGCTTAGCAAATTAAGTCAATAGAATGTCTATGTGTTCCAGCGAGACGAGGAGGCGAGTAGTGTACAAGCAATGCGATGGGGGCGGATCCCGAGTTGAAAATACTTTAACTTCGAGCGAGGCGAATAAGCGTGTAACCAATTGGAATGCAGAAATTGGTACTTCTCGCCTGTGCATTGGCAGTTAAAGCCACGGGAACGTTTAAGTTAGCGAACGTTCCATGACAGTGGCGAGTAGGCGAGCGAGCGAGAAGCTAGTAACTTAACTAGCAGCGATGTGTGTGAACGTCGCTTTACCCTCGCTGAGTGGAGTTCTCCATGCTAGCCGAGAGTGTGTCTACCAGTGTTAATTTCGTGACGAAATATTTTCGTCATAATTATCGTTAACGATTGTTTTTCCCCTGACGACAATAAAACGATGACGAAAAAACAGCATGCGTTTGTACGAAAAATATGACGATATTGATTTATATTTTCGTCAAAAAAATAAAAATGTGACTACAATACCACTGGAGACGAAAACCAATAGGAAGCATTTTTGTTAATATGTCACTGAAACATTGGAAAAGAATTGCCTGCTACTTCGCAAGTCGCGACCCTCATCTCCTCCGCGTCTCCTCCCTCCTCCCCTCCCTCACACACACACACACACACACACACGCAGCAGGCATAGTGGTGGTGCTGTCGCACATAGCAAACATCTTTCTCTTAAGGTGCCGGTATGCTTGCTGCGAGTTGTAAATTACGCGCGTCACCGCGAGCAACCGACAGCACATGCTTGCTTGCAAGTATGATCACAAATGTTTGAAATTGCGGACAAACTCGAGACGCTCTTAAAAGTTGCTGCCATTGTCGTTTTCATATCAAGCACACGCGTGGAACTGCGCGGTCTATCTTAGATCGCCCCAGCGAGTTTGAAGATATTGCACCTGGCGCACGCTTTTGGCTGCCGTGTCCAACGCGCGCGAAATCGACATTAAATACGCATGTTAACGCGTTCATGAACGAATCGTGCACGCGCTCGCGTATCTTGCAGCAAGCATACCGGCACCTTAACGATGCATTTTAGCGGAACTTCTCCACGCCCTTCATAATCTGCTACCCAACGGTCGTTGTCTGATCTTTTTTCAATGTTCGCTAATGTTTGTAATGTAAGGGTCTAGGCCTATGCGTAGGCACAAGCCTTCTGATAAGAATCACTTAAGTGCCAATTGCAAAGGATTCGGAAGTGTGGAGTTTTGCGACTTTTTTCAGTCAAGGACACCGAAATAGGAAGTGAACCTTCCACGCTTTCACATGCGTTATTGGGGGACAGTTATTTGCAGTTATTGCAATAACGTCTTGAGAATGCATGCAACCATGGGCATAACCATGTCAACGAGAGCGTGTGTGCCATCACAACTTTGCATCAAGCAAATTATGTGCAACAGCTTGCAATACGCGCACGAGAGAGAGAAAGAGAGAGAGAGAGAGAGAGAGAGAGAGAGAGAGAGAGAGAGAGAGAGACGTCTTCCAACAGGTGCCGTGCCTTTGTAACGCTTGCATACAGTAGGCTACTGTTCTTGATTAGGCCTACTGGTACTGTAGCCTATACCCACAAGTATTTAGATGACTAACTTAAATTGTGACTAAAACTAAAATTAAATTTTCGTCAAGAGACTAAAACTAAATTAAAAATTCCTGTCAAAATTAACACTGGTGTCTACCAGCTGTATTTGATTACAAAAGAGTGATTAGTAGACCAACCAAAAGTAATAAGTTCTTACGCATAGATTTCAACAGGGCTTTATGTTGCTTTAGATGCCTTTATGCCTCTCTGTTTATGCCCTGGCTTGGCGTGCGCAGGCACATTGTTTGTAAACATGATCACATAATCAGGTAAATTATCCATTTTAGAAATAGGACTCCCCAAGGCTACCCAAAATGGCACTGCACACAATGCTGAGACCAACACTGATTCCTCAAAAGTGAAGGGTGCATCCCTGGTAGAGCGGGGCCACAGCCTTGAAGTCGCACACTTGAAAGAAAAGGCTGAAAGCCTCACAAGCATTTCAAACGATCAAGAATGGAATAGGCTTGTAAGCGTGGAAGTAAAACTAATGGCAGTTCCGTTTCAGCCACTCCCCACTTATGACCAACTGATATGAAAACTGTAAAGCTAATCGTTTGGCAATATTTCAGTTGTGGCGAAAGTAGAAAACATCAACAAAACCATGAGTATGTTGATATTGATGCATAACAGTACACAAATTGAAGGCTATCAAAAACTCTGAAAAGCACAACAACCCTAGATGAGTGATGACTACAAACAATTACCAAGATGTGTTGAGTTATATTAAGCCATTTACAACTCGGATTCAATAACATAGTGTTTCATGTTTAATACTATATGATGTTTTATCCTAGGCTTTCCCATGCCCGTAATAAAAAGCCTAGCATGAATGTGCAAACATAAAGCTTTCTGGATTCCGGTATTTAGTAATGGCAAGGATGCAGGAAATGCAACCTTGAAAATTCTGCATGGAACTTGGTAGAATTCTGAAGAATGCTTACCCAAACATGTTTTGCAAATAAGAGCCCTGACTATTATTTGAGGAAATACAGTACCTGTCTGTTCTTGCCCAATCATGTATTCATTATGGTATTCTTCAGGGGTGTACACTGGGACCAATCCTTTCATGTACAACATTCCTGTTTTTCACAGCAGAGGTTTTATATCGCATATAGCTCAAAAGGTTCCTTTTAGCTTCGCTATAAAATAGGCCTGTAGACAAATTGGACAAGAGTGCTGTATTCAAAGCATGCACTCCACAAATACTGCTAAACAGGAAACCCGGAATAAGTCTCCAAAAATAGTTCAAGAAACTTAAAACTAACCCAAGAATAAGTAAGTCCGCAATGGCAGCACTCAGAAATCCACTTTCCACAAAATGTCAAATCATCATTATTGAAATAGTGGGAAAAGATTGCTCTTTGTCCAAAGGTTCCAGGTGTTTTCTTGTGTCTCGCGTTTGGATGCTGAAGACAGCTGTATACTGTGCATGTATTCTCTAACAATACGAGAGAATGTTATTTAGAAATGCAGTGAGGCAAGCGATTGTATAAAACGGCAAGGTTGGCTGAATGTTGACAAGCTGTACTTGTCTAAAAATGTCTAGCTAAGCTATTACAGCTAACCCTAGCCTAATTTGAGAGGCAAAGTGAATGTCTAGGCTTTCCCGAGTCTCGAGGTTTGCTCCTTTTTTCTCCAAAGTACTGCGACTCAAAAAACATCATTGAACACTTTGGCTTACACGTCGTGATAACAGTTTATCTTATCCGCGCGTTTCGAGAATACCATTGTTACAGCTAGCCAGCTAGCTCAGTAGCAAGACAAGTACCCAAAGCCTTCACATTGGGAGCCAATATATGGAATCTTGCCAGCTACCAATGTCCAGTCCATGCTATTCATGTAGCGGCTACATCTCGCGCAAAAGATAAAATACAATTTCTACAATCACATACACATTGTTCCTCCACATAAACTACTTTGAGAAAGAGGTATCTTGGTGTAGCAAGTTTGCTAGCTGGCTGTAAAATATTGTACATACCTGAGGGTAGCCGTCGTCATTTTCTGCTAATAAGAAACAAGCCTGTTAGACGTTCATCTGTCATCTGCTGTTTGGCTCCAAAACTTCTATTAGCAATCACGGCTCAGATAACCCCAAAGACAGCTACATTGCTCGAGCTAACTGATTTTCCAGCTATTCATCCTGGGCAATTGACTATCACCACCAAACACCGTAATAGCAGCCACTGCCCAATCGTTTTGTAGATCCAATTAGCACATGCGCAAAAGCGAGACAGCGGAGCGCGTGGAATAATTTTTATTCTGCACACCATTTATATAGCCTATATTAAAAAAAAACACACTCGAGTCGCGTGAGGTCCTCGCTGCCCAAACATCTTGCATGATGCTCGTATGCCGTGAAAATAATAACAAGCCCACTTCATTGAATCATTTAATTGATATTAACACAAATACAATCAGCCTTTTGTTTTCAACATCTAGGCTATGCATAGTCGCACAGAGGTGTTATGTTCTCAATCTTCTCACTCAAGCATCAGTGACAATAATGTGAGACTTCCTTTGCAAAAGTTTAGGTGTGCACGCTTGAAAATCCCTGAATGGGCTATAATGTCACAATAACTCATCATGGTACACTGGCATACAGTAAGGTGTTCTGGTAGATCAGATGCTTATGGAATAATATTCAGTGAATGGTATAACCACAACAGTGTTTTCTTTAATAGTGAAATGACTGGATATTTGAGCATGGTATACAACATGGCACACAAAATGCAGAATAGCTAAGGCATGTGTAGGCCTAATTCTCTGATATTTATTCCCTACAATGACATCAAGCTTAAATACATGAATTTCAAAATGGCTTAAAACCCCAGATAATGAATAACGTTAGAGAGCTGATGGAAATCCAAGTCCAGTTTGTACAGTGGAGCCCTTGGTTAACCTTCCCATTTCAGAGCATGTGTCATCAGCACTCAGTCATGTGTAAACATGCACTCGTTGAGTCACATAGCAACACTTGGGTGCTCAGGGTGCTTGTCCCATGTGGACAGAGAAAGTCATGCCACTTGTGCTTTTCATCCCGCACATAAGCGTGCCTTTCCCCTCTACAGCTCAGCTAACTGTGCTTCAAAGTCTCAGTGCTGTCTCCAAATCATAATGTCTCGAGTGTCCTCGGTGCCAACCCAGGCAGTGTTAGGTCTTCCTCCAAGGGTTGTATGGGTTGACTGGCTCATAGTGGATTTGCACAGTTGTGCACATGGAAGGGCCATGTCTCAATGTTGCTCAAAGTCACGTTTCATCTCTTGGTTGAGCTTGTCTCTCATTTGTCATCGGATTATTTGTCTCTGCAGGGCTAGGCATCAATGGCCCATTGGCCTCAGCTGTGTCCACAGCATCTGCTTGTGCGTCTACGGGTATGTCTGCTCTTTCGAGAGTCTCTGCTTGTGATTCTGTGTGAACTTGCGCAGTTGTGTTAGGGTTAGTGTTTGTGTCCGTGTCCAAGTCTGCCTCGTGGTCTGACAGACACCCGAGACCCGTGTGACAGAGCTGACGTTCAAGAGCGGTGATCCTTTGCTTGAGGCGCTGCTGCATGGAAGCAAACTCCCCGAGCAGGCGAGCGAAGCGTGTCTGCAGCACGTCCAGAGAAGACTCCAGCCTCTCCACCTTCTCCTCAGTGTCTATAACAACTATACCTCCGGCGGGCGCACTCTCATCCAGTAGCCCCTGTTTCATCAGGATCTCCCTGCCGCGTTCTTCTAGAACCTTCTGTGCATCGGGGTACTCTGTCACGGCCTCCATCAGGTCGTCTTTGGACAGACAGAACAGGTCAGAGTAGCCGAGGCTGCGGATGTTCGCAGTGCGCCTGTTGCCCATTTTGCTGCCCTGAATGTTAAGGATGCTGATCTCTCCGAAGCATCCGCCAGCGGTCAAGAGGGCAAACTGAGTGACCCCGTCGTCAGCCACAACGGCCAATTGACCCTCCTTGATGATGTACATCTCTTTTCCAATGTCCCCCTTGCGGCAGATGTAATCTCCAGGACTGTATACCTGAGGGCGAAGCTTCAAGACCAGCTCCACCAGCAGTCCAGCCTCGCAGTTCTGGAAGATGCGCACCTTCTTCAACGTGGCCAGGTGCACGTTGATTGCAATCTCTGCCCGCAGCTTGTCTGGAAGGTTCTTGAGCACTTCCTGTTCGTCCACAGCCTTCTGATTGGTCCAGAGGTAGTCGAACCATTTGATGACTCTGGTCTCCAGTTGCTTGCTGACCTTACGGAAGTGCATGTAGTGCTTGATGGCGTCGATCCGTGCCTGGAAATCGGCACGCGTGGCATTCATGTTGGAAATCATGGACCCCACGTTTCCCACAATAGTGGCAAAGATCAGCACGCCAACCAGGAAGTCAAACACGACAAACACGTACTCTTCGTCTCGGACAGGAGCAGGCATCTCCCCGATGGTGGTAAGAGTGAGGGTGGACCAGTACAAGCAATAGACGTAGCTGCGTGTCAGAGCCCCAAACTCCGGGTTGGAGATGTTGGGGTAGACCCACTGGTCTGAGCCAAACCCCAGAGACTTGGAGATGGCATAATAGATGCAAGCATTCCAGTGGATGATGATCAGGATGTAGAGGACCAGGTTGCAGATTCGGAAGATGTTGGGGTAGTTGGTGCGTGTCTCGGTGCGGTCGAAAAACTCAAACATGCGCGGGAAGCGGAGCAGGCGGTTGAAGCGCAGCTGAGGGGTGTGGATTCCGGTGACAAAGTAGATGAAGTCGGTGGGCACCATGGACAGCACATCCAGTTTGAACTGGAGAGTGTGGACGTAGCTGTCGCGAAGCCTGGACAGGTCCTTCACCAGCAGTCCCTGCTCAAGGAATCCTGTAGGGATGGACAGGCAAGAATAGGAAGAACAAGAACGTTTAATCTACAATATCAGAATCTCTTGTGATAATGTTTAAAATAATGACCCTTTCTGGGTATGTGTGTACCTGTGCGTAGACGTATAAATGTGTCCAGGATGTAGATACCGTCACAAAAGTAGTCTAAAACCAGCCACATGATGAAGTTATTAGTTTGTAGACGATCGAAACATGCCCTATGGAAAAAACAGACAGCAAAAGAATTAGTGAGTGACAGTGATAATTTGCTGTATTATTCAGTGAAAATGGGACTATTTTGTAGAGCTTTTCCATACGCATAATGAGAAGAAACTATTGAGGTATAATTTACCTGGCCACCAGCAGGACCCAATTGTAAAGCACAGCTGCAGCGATGAAAAAAAGCCAGCGGTAATATATGTTGTCTGATGCCGATATCACAAATGTTTCCCTCTTCTTCCTGTAAGGGAGGAATTTCATGTTTAGCACAGTCATATTTGCATGCATCGCCAGGAAACTGAAAGTGCTGCAGCAAATGAAAGAGGTTGGGTCCACGTTACTTGATGGTGCCTTTTTCCATGTTGCCATTGGCGTCGGTTTGCTTGTTGCTGAGGCGGCTTGGCGGGGGCCGTATCTCGGGACCTCGGAAGCGCTCCAGGAAGGAATCTGGCCTCTCTTCCTCTTCAATCAAGCTGCGGTGAGCCCAGTCTCTTAGAGTGACCACCAAGGTCACCAGCCTGCGGAGAGCGCAGAGCAACAGACAGAGCAAGAGGGGAAAGAGTAAAATTAGATAGATAAATTAATAACGTATAATAATAATAATATGTTCATAAATAGTCATTTACATCAGATTAGATTCAATTACATTGTCAAGACACTTGTATAAATCCAGGGTAACAAAATTACCCATAGTTAGGGTTAGGGTTGGGGGTGGTTTTGATTTGGGCACAATTTTGCCACTTGTTTTGCAGCTCTTGGCAAAAGTAACATGGCAGAAACATTGCTTTACTGACAGGTTAGGGTTAGGGATGGTTTTGGTCAGGGCACAGCTGAGCATTTTCGTGTCTAGCAACAGAAATTTGCCGCGGGCAACACAAATTTGGGAAAGCTGTGTGAACCTGGTCACGTGACAAAAGTGCTTTCCCGCTGTGTTGAGGAGCACGACTTTACATACCAAGTCGTTGCACCTCATCGCAGAATGCACTAGCATGAAATAATTACCCCTTTGCATGATGCCACACTGTTGCGTGGCGCATCACTACGTAAGGGTTAACGTTCGGCGAGAAGGTCGCTACCGTGGAATAGCAGCACGACAGAGAGAATCTTTAGACCCCGACGCGGAGCGGAGGGTCTTGTTCTCTCTGAAGTGCTGCTATTCCACAAAGCGACCGACTCGCCGAAAGTTAACCCGCTTATTATATGGATATACTTAAATGATTCACACATGGCGGGGACATTTCTTTAGGCCTATTTAATGTGAAGTCTACTATAGTTTTTAATGTCAAAAGATTGTTACTGCGCAAAACAAAACAGTGCCGTTGTGGAACACCGCTAGGCAACAGCTAGGTAGCCAGGACAACAGGTGTTGTTGTCTATCACAGCAGCTGATTAGAGTCTTGTTGAAAAGTCGCTTTAGCAGTGAAAAGTCTTGTTGCCATTGACAGCGGTCTGTTATAGACAAACCCGTCCGTTATCGAAAAATAACAGACGTGCGAACGTTGGGGAGCCCCGTTGAAATGAATGGAGCATTCGACCGATGACGTCACAACCATATAATAATCTATCATAATGGTTTATTATAACTGTAGGTAATTGTATCAATGCACATAACATAAAGTAGACCCTGTAATATAAATCAAGCAACCTGCGTTAGTTCTGGCAGACCACATAGTCAACGCTCCCTTTTGCCTATTGGCTAACGCCGACCTAACCCCTACAGCTGTCCACGAATCAGCTGCGCTTTAGTTAATCAGCTGCTGCTCGTAATTGGATGCTGGCCTTTGGCGCGCTTTATCTAAACCAAAGAAATTCGACAGAGAAGAACAATCTCTAGGGGGGAAATGCATTGGCCACGGTGTAGTACGGGGGCGTTGCCTGAGGACACGAGTGGATGGAAAATGAACTCCCTTGCACATGGACATTGGTCAGTGGGTGCGATGGATACAATTTTCGTACTCCCTTGCACATGGTCAGTGGGGGCGACACCATGATGGATAATTTGTGGCCAATTAACGGCAGCTGTTGGTCAGCAGTAATTGCTGGGGATAATTAAGGACAGCTTACAGACATTCACACTGTCCTATGACCTGTTCCACAGTGAATAACATTTCCGTACTCCCCTCGCCATCATTTCGTACTACGCTGTTATGACGTGAGTAAGCCCTCTTGTCTCAAGCCTCTTTGATCTAAACTACCGAATTTGTTTTCCTGTCATAGCTTTTTGCTGCTTGTTTTGCACCCACCACCTCCCCTGCTCCACCAGACTTATCATTGCCAAACAATGTCATACTGTTGTCATTGTTGCTTACTCTGTTCTAGGGAGTATGTTGCCTTTCCAGCTAAATGGAAGGCACTCCACCTGAGGATGCTGCTGTTCCCTGTCTTGGCTTCCATGGAGCTCATGTAGAAGCCGGGGAGCTTCCTCCAACAGAGCCACACCGCCAAACACAAAATGTGCATTCAGAAATAAAACTTGAAATGTATCTCTGTTTCTCGTCTCATTTTTGACTAGAGTGGATCTGACAGAACTAAAAGTAGTTCCCATATCTAATGTGAACATAACATCTAGTGAGTGAGACGTATATTTTAAAAACCGGGGTGCGGAGTAGATTAGCCTTATTTATTACCGAGAAAGTGCACCTCTCCCCCTGAAGGAGCTTCTCGAGGGATCATCATGAGGATCCAAGGTCGCAACCCTCTGGAGCTCAGAAGAGGTGTCATCACACACCGACTGGGATCTGAAAACCAAATAGACACAGAAAGCTCTTATATCTCGCATATGTACACAAACTTGTAGGATCAGCAGAGGAGAGTACAAGATCACATTGCTAGAGGAATCAGTTGAAAGGGAAGTTCAAGTTCAAAAGGAAACCCTGCTGAGTTTTCCTTCGGATACATTAAAGGTGCACTGTCTAATATGTTTAGTAATTTATTTCCAGAATTCTTGCTGCCCATTCACAAATGTTACATTTTTCATGAATACTTACCACGACCTTCAGATTCCAAGTATTCATTATGCCTGGGAAAATGACACTTTTCACACATGAAAAGTGGGATCTTCTCCATGGTCTACCATTTTGAATTTCCAGAAATAGACATCTTTATCTGAAAAACTTAACTGTACCTTGGTCATACTAATAAATATTACTTTATTTGTAAATATTAATGAAAAGAAGCACCACAGTTCGAATGAGCAGCATAGTTGCAATAACTACTCTGCCCACCATCCTAAACAGTGCACCTTTAAAGTGTGGGTGTCAAACTCATTTTGGTCAGGGGCCACATGCAGCCAATTTGATTTCAAGTGAGCCAGACCAGTAAAGCTGGCTTCATGTCGAAATTGCCCGCTGATCAGATCAATGATTGGCATTGGGTAGTTCAGGAGCATTAACTGTAAATTTTGAGCACAAAAGGCAAATTCATTCTCAAGTATTGAAAACCTGATATCTTAAGACACATGTTGCAACTTTGAAATAAGAGATTTACTTTTTCTTGAGCCAGATTGAACCATTTGGCAGCCCGCATCCGTCCCCTGAGTCTTATGTTTGACACGGTTTGACTCTGTATTACAGCATCTGATCTACGCATCTGTCTTTTAAAAATATATATATATATTTTTGGGCTATTTATGCCCTTATTTGAGATAGGACAGCGAGAGAGAGAGACAGGAAATGAGTGAAGAGAGAGAGAGACGGGGAAGGATCAGGAAATGACCTTGGGTTGGAACCGAACCCAGGTCACTGGTGTAATGGCACAGCGTCTTAGCTCCCGCATCCCCCACATATTTGTCTTTGAGTGCTAATTGCAATCATTTGATACAGAGCTAGTTGTATCAAATTAGTGGCATGGTTACGATTTCCTGAGGTTAGGGTTAGGGTTAGACAAATAACTGCACATGTAAGCTTACCGGCTGAGGATGCTATCGGTTCCATCCAGATCATCGTCCAGGGCACTCCCTACAGACGGGCGGTGGGAGGACAGGGGCCTGTCCACTGCACCCTGCCCCGTCATGATGGCCTCTGTAATGACAGATGAGAAGCACATGTGGAAATGTTCATATATTTCTAAGTCCTAACACATACATACAAAAATTACTGTCTAAATGTGGTATTTGATCTCCTCTGTATGCCTTATTCCCCTCTTTGTGACACAGATGTTCACTCACATGCGTGTTCACATACCAGGGATGGAACTTAAACATTTTTCCCCACCAGTCACTGTGGCAGGCAGATTGTAAAATCTACCAGTCACTCACAATTTTTACCAGTCACCATTTTTAGCAGTTCGTATTCAACCGTTCCAATGTAATGCCAAGTAAGATCAGTTTCTGATCAATACTTTTGTTTCAGAGGTCATAAATTCGGTTGTTGTGATGCCAATAACTCTTTTCATTACTCATTTGCAATTTGCTTAAACCTTTGATGTTGGATGCTGTGTATAATTCAGCATTAACCCCAGGTGCCTGTAGAAAAATTTCACCCGTCAAGGTGACAGGTGGGTTGACATATTTCACCCGCCAAAGGCCAAATTCACCCGTCATTGGCGGATAGATGCTTATTTCCATCCCTGTAACATACACACAAAAGTGAATGTGCAGTCCTCTGATTTTGTATCCCTCTTATGTGCATTTCCTCAGTGCCTTCTTGGTGTGTTCTTTTGTGTTCATGTAGTGTCCAGGAGCATCAAACTTCTACTGGCTGTTCACACTTGGCACACAGTTTGATACACGATTCACCAATATGGGGTGTAGACGTGGGTGTATTGTTTTTGTTTCATTAACAAAAAGGTTTAAAGGTAAAAAGACATAAAGGTTTTTGCCTGATATTGTATGTTGAATGATATGTAGAGGTGTAAAAAGTAAAAGTAAAATTAAAAAAAGAAAACAGTTTCCTTCCAACACAGTTAACTTATCGGAGTAGCTTATCTAAGTAGAACTGTATACTTGTCTTATTATCAGCTGACTCCATGCTGGTTGTATCAAATATGTTGTGGCTTCTTGTTTTTAGTGTTTTTCAGTAACAACACAGTCTATTTACCTCATTGGGTACAATGGAGTAAATGGTGTAACAGCTATGTAATATCATGTGTTTGTGTTGTACTTACACCATACATTTACTTTAACACCTCTGGTGATGTGTAATTCCATGTGCAATACCAAATGACCTATTTTCTTCCTCGCCCTAAAGGTATAATCAGCTGCAATTAAATGCAGCGCATGACTATGGGCAAAGATTACTGGTGGAGGTAAGACTGACTTTTTTTTGCAGAGGAAGAGCGCAACACTGCTTTTGCACTCTGGTGAAGGCCAACTGCAAACCGTCAACAAGCCAAATATAAAGTGGGGAAACCATGAAGAAGCAGTGTAGGGCTCTTCCTCTGCAAACTGAAGACATAGGCCAGGGACAGTTAACTTTTATGATGAGAACAGCCACATTTTTTCATCGCCACCATCGGAGGGCCACATTACCACGGATCTGACTATAATTCGTAGAGTTGTAGGTGCGGTTGGTTGCTCACCGACTGCCCATATTGCTGCCCATAAAGCTGCACCTGCTGACAGTGTAACTTTCAAGGTGTGCGGGCCCTCGCAAGACTGACATTTTCAACTCTGCATTTTAAGGCTAACGAATAGATAGGGGCCTACAAAGAATTTATTTCTTTTGAGATTATCAGCATTTGTTACTCTACTCCCAATTTTCCTGCCAATTACCCCTCTTGTTCACCAGGTAATATATGAATCATAAATGTATCATAACACACCAGGAGTTAGGGGTTTAACTTGTGCGTCACAATGGGTCTGGCGAGTAAAACGTCTGTGACTGCAGGCCTGATGAGAGCTTAGGTACATGGAAGGAATAGAATACTCTATACTCAATACTCTGTTAGCCAACATATTGATTCAGCAGTCGTTTACAATTTTTTTATTAGGCCTACTGTTTTATCTACGGGCCGCATTGAGAGAGGACGTGGGCCGCATGTGGGCCCCGGGCCTCCAGCTGCCCATCCATGACACAGACTATGGTACTCTGAAAAGCTGCACCTGCTGACAGTGTAACTTTCAAGGTGTGCAGGCCCTCGCAAGACTGACATTTTCAACTGCGCATTTTAAGGCTAAAGAATACATAGCGGCCTACAAAGAATTTATTTCATTTGAGATCATCAGCATTTATTGCCCCCAAATTTCACCACCAATTACCCCTCTTGTTCACCAGGGGATTTGATTCATAAATGTATCATAACAAACCAGGAATTAGGGGTTAAACTGTGTATCACTATGGGTCTTGCGACTAAAACGTCTGTGACTGCAGGCCTGATGAGAGCTTAGGGACACGGGGCCAGCGGGGGGTTGCAGCTAAAGGAACCCACACTGGGTGACTGTTGCTATCGTAACAAACACAGCATCTACAGTACATAGACATGCAATGCAAGTCTGCTGTAACTGAATGCACTTTCCCAAGCCTAACATTATGTGAATGTGTGTACATTCAATATTTTAGAGTATGGACTACAAAAGAGAAAAAACCCAGAGAGGGACATAATAAGATTATAATAGGTCAGAGCTATGACACAATCCATCGCTCCTCATTTAAGTATAGCATAGGAGTTAATCATAGCACTACAGTAGAGGGTCCACTCCACACCAATGTGTGAGATGACATCAAGGGTTGATATGAGGATTGACTGTCAGAGGTTGATGGAAGTAACTGCTTGTTTGCAACAAATGTTAGGCCAATTAGCCCGTAATTACGAGAATCACAGACCGCCCTAAAGACACTGCGTCTCTCAGATTTCCCATGGGGCTCCTGCTTGGTTAACAACAGGGCTCTCTCAACTGTTACACACTTGAAAACATTTATGCTTGGCTTGTCATAATATGTACACACATACTCATAGTCAGATATTTACAGGAAACCCTACTATTCTTTTGAAGAAAAGAAAAAAACACCTTTGAATCCTCCACATGTAATCATCTATTGTACAAAAGGTGGTGGTTACATTTCTGTTAAGGAAAATATGCGCTGGTACTTACCTTTTATTATCACTGTCTTTTTTAAGGTGTCCAAATCCTTGTAAAAGATTGTCCAAAGTATGAAAAACATTTGGGCCCAAATGTCATTGTGCCTGTCCCAGTCTTACAGATGGGTCCATCCAACACTCCAGATGTACTGATGTTTTTAATAAAGATCCTCTTGCTCGCACACAATTGATTATTTATCCAAAGTAGGTGTAACCATCAAAATCAGTAACTCCGTCACTAACTTGCCTTGCCTTGCCTTGCGAAACTGGGAGAGAAAGGTGAAAGGCAGGGCAGATCATCTGGAGGGAAAGAAGGAAGACTAAGAAAGAGGAAGAGAGAGACAGGAGGGATGGCTTGGAGGTGTATTCCCACTACACACTTCTTTGTCCCTCCTCTTTTTTCTCCCCTCGTCCCAGCCATCTCAGGTACTCAACGGTGCATAAGTGTGTATCTGCTCTGTTACTATGGCTTGCCTGAGCTGGAATCCACACGTGGTTGTCTTTTGAAACAAATTAAAACTCTGTAGACTGTACTCAAATGCTGCGTATTTAACCTGAAAGTGTACTTACTCGTGGAACACTTTGATGGGGCATTATTTTTTTGTGGAAATATCATATTAAAACATTCAGATGAAACATTAGTACTGTATGTACATTAGTGATTTACAAACATGATTTAAAAGTGATAATATACACATTTATTGCATAGAAACTACAGGTACATCAGTTGTTTCCACAAAGGCGCCGACACTGAGTATCTACCACTAAGAAAATTAGAGCAAGATGATAGGACTATATACATTATGCATATGTACAGTACACCAGAATAATAATAATAAAATACATCTCCTAGATGCAGCTTCATCAGAGAATAGCACAATACTACACTTTGGCACGAGACCTAAATAAGCCACTTGAGGTGAAGACAGTGTAAAAAGTAATAAAGAATAATTTATAAACAAGTAATGTGTTTCCATCTACCCCAAAAAAACCTTGGCTGTAGTGTTGAGTAAAACTGGAACAGAGAAGAAAGGAACCTTTTCAATTACACTTAGTAATATACAGATTTCCTGAAATATATGTCATAGTCCAACACACCAGTGCCCTTTTGTTGCATCACCAAATTGTTAACTCTAAAAACCAGGTAAGGCTTGCGCGCACCCAGCCATATACTACATACATGTACACACTGCTCATACATTCCACTGGTTTCATACGTTTCATCAGATCTGGTCCCGGAGCTTTGCGAGTCTTGAAGACAGCTCATCCTGTAAACAATTAAAATGGTCACTCAACTGAAGAAACTCCATTCATTTACAGTATATGTTAAAATAAAACAAACACTACTGAATCTGAATTAACAAGCAGGAAAGGAATTCCACATTGGGTTACGCTACTTGAACACCAAATGTGATAAAAACAAAAAAATCAATACTATCTTCAATCAAAACAAAAGCCATTTTATCTTTCAATGTCTGTATTTATAAGGCTGCCGCCGTCATTATCATGATGATCATCATCATAATCCTCATCATGACAGAGTAGGAGTTGAATTTTCTCTGTACCTGCTCTGTAGAAGCCGCACTTGCAGCACCCAGGGATCCTTTCTGGCCCTCTGGCAAATCCATACTCAGATCCAATCTGAGTTAGTGAAGGGATAGACATACAAATGTAAATATTAATAAATACTATTAAATATAAAACACCACTATGATGACATGACTATCATTTGTTATGTCTATGTCTATGTACAGTATGCAAGTTAGGGTGACCATGCGTCCCAGTTGTACCAGTCCAGGACACTCCCGGCTTTAGGAGTTGTATTACAGTGCGAATCGTGCCTTACAGCAATATAGACACACTCAACGTATCCCGGCGTCAGACTTGGGAAATGTGGTAACCCTAATACAGGTGTCAACAATAATCAATTCAGCAATGCATTGCAATGTGGGGCAGGACAATTCAATAATTGATTCTGCAAATGCCATAATCGAAGCGGCATATTTTTTTTAAGCTTCAATTACTTCCGTGGGTATTACCAGACCAAATTAACTTTAAATTCAATAAAACCGCTTCAAAGCATTAAAAACTGCAGGACTGATACACACAACATGCAATAAAATGTTGTTCAGTATCTGACTGCTTGTATTGCCTCATGACTGATGAAAAAATTGCTTTCAGAAGAAATGTAATGCATTGCAATGCATCGTAGAATTGTACTGAATCGATTCGAATTTAATCGTTTCCTCCCGAATCGTAATCGAATCGAATTGTAAGGGCAGTGCCAATGTACACCACTAAACCCTAATGCAGTGTTTCCCAACCAGGGGTACATGTACCACTAGGGGTACGCGAGCACACTGCAGGGGGTACTTGGAAATATGTAATGTTAACAAATGTATGGAATTTAGTTTCATTGAGATGGAGAAAGCGACATAAAACTTGACTGGGGGGTACTCCTGGCACACCAAAAATGCTTAGGGGGTACACAAGACAAAAAAGGTTGGGAAACACTGCCCTAATGTACCTAAGTGGTGGTATTGAGAGACATTTGAAAGGAAAACAGAACGAGGAAAAATATAAACTTCACTGTGTGTGTGTGTGTGTGTGTGTGTGTGTGTGTGTGTGTGCGTGCGTGCGTGCGTGTGTGTGTATGCACGTGTGGACGCCACTTACCCTGCCTCATCTGCCATCTCCCTCATCAGACCATCAACTTGACCCTGAAACATCAGACAATTTTAGGCATTATGTGTTATTATGACTATGACTTATGGAAAACTGTAACCCAGTGAAGCAGTTGTGTACAGCCCTACCTGAGGTGTGGTGAGGGTGGTGGTACTGCTCATAGTGTCCTCCATCTGAGCAGTCTGGACGTCCAGAGTCTCAAACTGATGCTCAAATTTGTCCATCAACCCCGAGATCTGTGTAACAGCAAAAAAAACAAACATCACAATGTCAACTTTGCCTTTTCATCCTTTTGAATGTTGTCAACCATTCTCACAAAATGGAGAATAGACCTGTAGCCTGCCACTGATGAGAAATTAGTAAGGGATCTTATGCCATTTTTCCACTGGCGGTTTTCTGGTAGGCCTACATCTACTCGGCCACCAGTTTTTGCTTTTCGATCGGGCACGTCACAGTTCCATTGAAGAGCAAAAAGTGGCGGCCGAGTTGCACTGTGTCGAGCTGTAAGCCTACCAGAAAACCAGCAGTGGAAAAGAGGCATTAGACAGGAGAACGTATGCTCAAAAGAAATACATTCAGCTGTAGATATTTCTGGGGATGGCATTGAAAGACCCCCGTGGCACTAAAATAATGCATGACATAAGGAGCTGGACACAAACAAGTATCCATCTGGGAGACAGATGTGGCCAGTGTCCCAGGGATTAAAGTAAGGTTTCTCAACGGGGGCTCTACAGCACTGAGGGGGAGTTGTGAGGGATAAAGCTCAAGCCTGGCTCAAACTACACGATTAGCGATTGTGTGTCCGATTTTGGCGTCGGGGCACACTAGAAGAGAATCGCAACTGTCAATCTTGTCGCTGCTCGCAGCCACCGAGACAATGCCCGACGTTCTATTTCCAGTCGCAAATATCAAACACTGTTTGATTTCTACGATTTGCGATCGGCGACTCTTTGAGCTGCCAAAGTTCTATCTTAGAACGTCGCTCACGACAAGGAAATCTTTCCCGACAATCGCTTGCGATGGTCCTGGGGGGTAACGTTCCAGCGATTGTCGTAAGGGGGGGTTTCAGCCGAGAATCGGCGCGATAGTCGTGTAGTTTGAGCCAGGCTTTAGAGGAGGGGGTGCTCAATTGCCATTGGAGGGCATTAGTCCATTTTATTTTATAATACTAAGGGGGTGTTGGCAGGCTAATGATGAGGGATCAATGGGGTGTTGGGAGGTTTATAATGAGGACAAGGGGATGTTTGGTCAAAAAAAGGTTGAGAACCACTGGATTTAAGTCACTCCTCATAGGAGCCCGAATGGAGGCAAGGAGATGGGCTAGTCTGCGTCCGCCCATTATTCTGTGACGCTGCACAACAAGTCTGGCGTGGTCTCGCTGGCCATCTTGTGAAATTTCAATTAAAGTTGAGCATTCCCAATGCTTTAAGGGCCGGAGATGGGTGATGGTGGGGGGGGGGGCTTTGGGGTGTATGGAGAAGGAGACATCTGAGAGGGGCGGGACTTAGTTGCAAATGGGGCCAATAGTTGGTAAGCTTATGATGAGGTCAAAAGGGCGCTTTTTTGAAAAAGGTTGGTAACTGCTGGGCTACTGTGTCAGAGGAAGCTTATGCAGGGTTTACCTTCTCCAGATTCATGGTCTTCAGCACAGCATCCATCCCCTTCACTACACCAGCCATGTCCTTGGTCACCTGGAACCAGATGAGAAGGTTGGTCAGTTAGAACAATAGTTGAAGGTGAAGATTGTGCACATCCCAGGAAAAGGTAATAATAAAAGAAAACAAAAAGGATTTTTAAGTGTGCGGACCTCTCACTTCGAAACTACAGTTTAGTATAGAACAATAACCATAACAACAAGCACAACCATAGCATCAATTACAGTAATAGCATGAAGAATCGCCCATAATAAATACTTGTCTTAAGCAGGGGTGAAAGAAGATGGGTGCACAGAGGTGCGTAGCGCTACCATATAAAATGTACAGCTGGTGCGCGCTCCTTTCCTGTCTCACCGTCATAATAAAGACAAAACAGATGTCAAACTCAACATAGACGTGATAGAGATGGGTCTACATGACATGTTGCCTTGTTACACGAGGCATCCCTCTCCTTGTGTAGGTCTACAATTACCTTGTTCATAGTAACAGCAGTTTGGACCCTTGATGCCACAGCATCCACTCGGGCACTCATCCTAAGGTAGTTTATGGACTGGTTTTTCTGTCGAATGGCATTTTCAGCATGGATACGAGCTACCTCCATGTTTCCCTTTGCAATAGCCTGAACAAGTAAAAAAAAAAATAGATGCACCAAATGTTAGGGATGGAAGATTTGATATAACATGGTTTAAATGTAGGTTATTTATCCATACATTACCTTCTTCACTTTGGACTTTTCAACTTTTTCCTCCTTATCACATTTTTTGGAGTTTCGCTGCAGGTCTTTGGCAGCAAACTTTAAGTTGAAAAGATGTTCTGGTGGAGGAGGTTAAGAATTCTGTACTGCCAACAAAATGTAACACCTACATTCATCTGGACATATCTTGTAGCTTTATTTATAATATGTTAATAGTAGGCCCAATGCAGTAGAGTAATGGAATAGCCTAAAGTAGAATAGAATATTGTAATAGTCTAGAATATGAGGTTATTATTATGAGATCAGTAACAAATTTGATCCCATAGCTAGTTGGCATAACATACTCTGTGTGTAGTAGCCTACACTGGTTCTCAATGCATAAGTGACATAACCAGTTCTACAGTCAGCGACTCTGGATGCAGTTTTGCGTCAATGTTCGGAGTGCGGAAGTAGTTTCGGGGAAAGAAGGCCCACCACTAAACACCCATCAACAATGTAATAGAGGATAGACAGACACAGTTAAACATTATTTACAAACGGCAATCAATCAGTCTAGAATCTGTTCAATTCAATGTGATGGGCGTTGTCAGAAAGTTGCCAATAAAAAAAGCATACTGTGAGGAACGACCATATCAACAATCGAAGTGGAAAGCTTTGGATCATTTCCCGAAGTAGCCTACATAACAGGCTATTCTTGGCGTGGCGTAGCCACAGGGTTTCCCAGTAACATTGTGGATATTGAACTTATGAACACATATTAGAGTTGATCTTCTACCATGCTGTTTTGTTTGTTCTCAGATCGAACGATTCAAAAGCTGGAAAGAAGTTGGTAAGTTTACTTCAAAGAAGCTTCGATTTCGTTTATCGTCAACTCACTAAACTTACCAACCCAAGACACCCACTCGGCCGTTTCTTGTGTGGTTAAAATGCAAGAAAGGATACTATCCAAGTTGGGCATGTTGTCTCTTATTTTTCAATGTGAAGTTTAAGGAATCAAATCTTCTGTCTGTTTCCAAACTCGTCGATGGTTTCCCCGAAGCAGAAGGCGTGCAAATACTTCCGTGTTTGGTTTAACAATTGCAACGTCATTGTCACGTGCTGTCTGACTCACAGATGTTGATGTCATTCACTAATCTTGAACTGCACTTTAATGTTTCGATTGCATTTCATGCGAATGTAGGGTTGGTATGAATCATGATTTTCTGTGTGGTGGTAGTGTAGTATCTTCCGATGAAAATTCAAAATCAACTAGTGGCCCCTTTCCCCGTCCACAGCACTGCACGAGTTAATAGGCCTAAAGCTATTTTGTCACTCACTGATGGGCAATCTAGATTCATCTGTGGATGGAACAGCTCGTCTGGATGGAACTAGGTCTCTAGGTCGTTTGGAATCTTTGGCTCTGGACTTTACATCTAGGTTGCCCATCACTATTAATAATGAGCAGAGTAAATGGCTTAGAAAGCCATAACCTGCATGCTATTGTCATAAAGTAGCCTACCAACCCTTGACCTTGCATTAAAAAAGCATGGCAACATTTTGCAAGGTTCTGTTGGCCTTGCTTGTTATGTTGGCAGGTAAAGTCTGTTGCATTTGCCCTGATGGCAAAGGTGGCAACCTTTTTTTGAAAGTGTAGTCAATGTACCCCAATTCATATCCAATCCATACCCTTTTGAAAAAAAACCTTTTACGTTGCCTTGTGAAATATACAGCATTAGGCCTACTGCAGTGTTGTGCTATCATTTGGAAATTAATGCATAGGCCTACAAAAAAACAAAAAACAAACAAGAAATACTTCAATAAAATGTCTTACCGCACAATTTTACTCTTTCATAAGAGAAGGACTACTGCTGCCCACAAAACAGTTAACTAAATAAAACTATTGTTTAACCCCCCCCCCCCCACCAAAAAAAACCTCTTACTCTGCGTTTGAAAAAAGATAAACAGAAAAAAAGTTCAGTTATTTTTTTATACTTTAATCAAAATAAAAACAACTCAAAAAATGTGTAGAAAACAAAAAAATGTCAAAAATCACAAGCTTATTATTACACCTATAAAACAATCACCATCATATTAACAAGTGGCTCCTGCACCACTCAGGTCTGCCATATATACCTAAACACAAATAAAGTCCCTGCAGAAGAGACTACAAACCAGGCTGTCCGTCTGAGGAATTGGCTCAAACTGGTAGTCACATTAATGCTGAGCGGATGGTTCGTACATTTTTGTGCTCCATCTCGATGGGCTAAACATTTGGTGGAGTCTCAGCGCCTCCAATGAAGGAAGGGAGGGCAAGAGGAGGTAATTATATATTTATCTTATATAGCATTATAGAAATGAGGTTGAAATGAGTTCAGCTGGAAAACAAAAACAAATCATTTTGCAATTTACAAAACATAAGATCCAGGAGGAGTGTCGTGTATGGGATGTTCAGCTGGACATATGAAAAGACGCGTTTCTGAGAAAAGGGCTGACATTATTTGAAAAAGACCCGTTATCTTCACGTGGCGTCACCTGCTACAACAATGGCAGATCAGGGGAACCCCTCTGCCCTATCCTTCTGATGAACAGGTTTCTGTGCATCCTGTTTACGGCCTTGACAAAGACCACAGAGGAGAACTAAAAAGAAAATAAATCAAAATAAAAAACAACAAACAAAAAAAGTACAAATCCAAACCGGAAAAAAGTCTACTCAATCCACCCACTGCATACTAGCATCAGGCTACAGATCAGATCAAAAACATCACACACCACATTGTCCAAAAAAGATTGGCACCGTAGATGATTGTTCTTGGAATCGCTAGAAGCAAGGAACTAAAGCTCTCAGCTACAGTCTATTTAAGTTGATCACCATGAGAAAGTCTTTTTGCTCTTCGGGATGGCTTGTGGCTGACCAGATGAATCTCGACCAATGAGGAAGCACAAAGCTGGTCGATGGAAAATCCACACGGCGATCCACCGATCAGCTGCCTTTTTAGACGTTTCTTTACCATGTGCAAAATGTTTTACCTACTATTGAGAAGCAACAGCAAAAAGTCTATCATAAAACAGTGTACAAAATATATAAATATTCTTGTGGTGATCTGAGAACAGTCAAGTCTTCAGTGTAGCATGTGGACAGAGAGAGAGAGAGAGAGAGAGAGAGAGAGAGAGAGAGAGCGCGAGAGAGAGAGAGAGAGAGAGAGAGAGAGAGAGAGAGAGAGAGAGAGAGAGAGAGAGAGAGAGAGAGAAGGTGGGGAATGCTCTCCATAGGGCAGGTCTTACCAATGCAACCACGGCAGAGGCAAACTCAAAAGTGTGCATCTCCACACGATTTCATGAACCCATCTCCTACCGGGCAACCATACTGCAAGTACAACACGCACCCTTGGCCACTGAGGTGTGAGAAGAGGTGTTTCGGCGAGCGAGGACTTGGCAAATGGGCAAGACCAGTGGAGCAGAAGGGAAGAAGCACCGTCTCCACACGAGGGAAGGGTGGGGGGTGGCTGAGGTGAGGTTGACGTTGAGGAGTGGTTGAGGTGAGATGGGGTGTGGGGTTGTGCTCCACAAACTGTATGACAGAACAAACGCTACATTACATCAAGTCTTGCGATTCGAGGGAGAATGAGAACAGCACCATGTTGGATTTTTTTTTCCAGAGCTAATTTAGTGTCTGAGAAGGGTGGAGTGAGGGGAGGCAGAGGAGAGGAAGAGAGGAGGAGGAGGAGGAGGAGGAGGAGGAGAGGCAGAGGGGTTTGCAGCGTGGCTGAGTTCGCTTTAAGGCCCCTGCAGCAGAGTAAGGCTGAGGTGGTTGATTATTGGAAAGATTGTTTGTTACCAAGAGGTTTCTCCCTGGAAGTAAAACACACACTCAGCAGACACATTAATGTCTGTCTCTCATACTCTCTCTCTCACACACACACACACACACACACACACACACACACACACACACACACACACACACACACACACACACACACACACACACACACACACACACACACACACACACACACACACACACACCAGATGGGAAGAGAAAAAGACATGAGGGGTTTTGGTGATGGTGGTCAGATGGATAGACCGAGTATAAAAAAAGAGACGGGAAGAGTGGAAGGAGAGGAAGAAGAAACTGAGAGGAAGAGAGCAACAGAAGGACGAAAGATGGGAGAAACATTGGGAGGAGATGAAGAGGTAAAAAAAGAGCACCACCATCCGTAAACATAGACTCCTAGACAAAAAAAAAATCGAAATCATAAAAAAGAAAAAATACAATAAAAAAATAAACTATACAAAATCTTTTTTTAAAACATAATAAAAAATGATAAAGAGTCAAAATCCCTGCAGTATTGGTATTTCTTTTAGAGTCTGGGTGGAGAGGTCGAGAGACGAGGGAAAGAGGCCCGTGTGCTGTGCGCAGTACAGATTTGCACAACATGCAGCACCATTATCACAATGCATTCTGGTTAGAAATTTCGAACCAAATTGCATCGTAATTTCGCAGTGCGCATGCGTGGTGCGCAGCCTGCGTCATCACGAATGAGCCCAGAGTGGGATAGGGGTCAGGGGTCGGGGGTCAGTGTGACCAGCCCATGAGGTGACTGACCCGTGCCCGCTCTGTCATGCGCCGGACGCGGCCCGAGCGAGACCTGCCCAGGTTGAGTGGGTCGCCTCCGGCCCCCTCCTCCTCTGACTCGTCGTTGTACAGGACAGTCCGTCGGCCCTGGTTGCGTGTGTTGACCCGGGCCGACTTTGAGGTCCGCTGGCTGCCTGATCTCTGTCCGACAGAGCCCATTGTCCTTAAAGCCCTTGCTCCTCCCCCCTCCTCATCTCCTTCCTCCTCCTCATCATCATCTTCCTCTTCTTCTCCTTCCTCCTCCTCATCCTCCTCTTCTTCATCATCATCCTCTCCCTCATCATCCTCAGCTTCCTGCTGTTCTTTCTCCTCTGATTCCTCCTCCTCGGATTGCTCCTCCACCTCCACCTCTTCCTGTTCCTCCTCTTCCTCCTCTTCTTCGTCATCCTCCTCCTCTTCCTGCTGTGACGGCGCCTCGTCGTCGTCATCGTCGTCCTCCTCCTCCTCCTCTTCCTCCTCTGGTTCTCTCCTCAGTCTCTTGGTCTGCACTGGAGGCTCACTGCTGACCATCAGTTTCCTCTTGGCTATGCCGGACATGTTGGTGGGGGCAACAGCCATCTTGGCAGGGGAGGCAGCCATCTTGGCAGCGGTGGCGGCCATCTTGCCCTTGCTGTTTCTATGGGATGGACGCGGTGCTTTGCTGTAGTCGTGATCGCCGCCGCCACCACCACTGCCATCCACGAACTGGCCGCCCACTTCCGTGTCACTCTCGTCGCCGCTTTCCGATGAGGAGGAAGAGGACGACGAAGAGGAGGATGAGGAAGAGGACGAGGAGGAGGATGATGAGGATGAACTGCCAGAGGCGGCCATGCCCGAAGCGGCCATGCCCTTCAGGATCGTGCGAGTCGTGCCTCGTCTGTGCGACTGCCGGCTGCCGTTGACTGTTGGCCCATTACATACTGCTGTAGAAAAACAGAAAAAAACCCACACGTCAGCCATGCCAGTGGTCAGCATACACAACACCTAGCATTTTCGATAGCAATGCGTTAACAGACAGAGCTAACAACTTCCAAAAGATGGTACAACGATTCCCCATTCTATCAGTCAGTCCATGTGAAAATCTTGTTTTCCATGTGGCCTTGGTGAATCTCATCTTATAGTTTAAAATACCTTTTCCAAATGAAATTTCAATAGATTTACTGTGCATGCATTAATTCATTACTAAAAATAATTAAAAAAATATGAAAAGATAAACCATAACTCAGCAGATTTCCTTGCACTGTTCTGTCATTAATGTATGTAAAGGCAGTGCTTAATTTGAGGGGGAGCAAGGGGGAGCTAGCTCCGGAACCTCAGACGAGAGCTCCGGAACCTTGGATGGAACCTCATGGAAATACATCACAGATCCCTCTTGTGGGGGAGCCACCCATCCTCTGCGCTCCAGAACCTCCCGCTTGACAAATTAAGCACTGTGTAAAGGCTTACGTACCAGAGGTTTTGCCGGATAGGTTTCGGCTGCGCATTAATCTGCTACCCCCGAGCTGGCCTGAGGTTGAAGAGGTTGACGATGAGGAAGAGGACGAGGACGTCGAGGGCTGGCTGTCTTCATCCACCGAAATGTCCTGGGATTCTGAGGCTAAAGAGACATTGGGATCTTAAATTCAGTGTTTTTCTAAAAAGTGACCCTTTGGTATAAACACAAGAAATTTGGCTGCAATACTCTCAAAGTAAATGGTTTTTACACCAAACATTTAGTAGCAATGGTGGTAATTTTGAAAAATGGACACCATATTGTGTAGCCAGTGCTTTTTCCCCCAAAAAAGTGACGCTTAGAGAGAATCGGTGCCAAATTTCATGCTTTTATACCAAAGTGAACGATTCTCCTGACATGCCATTAATCTTCTCCACTACAACAGCACCACCAAAAAAAAATAATCGCATTTTAAAGAGACACCAATTCAGACCAGGTCACAATTGACAGCTCATACCTTGGGAGACTCTCCGCGTGCGACTTCTGGATCTCGGCTGAGTTTTTGGCTTCTTCCCTGATGACTTGCTCCCCGACGACTTGCTTTTTCCTTTAGGGCTAAGAAGTCAAATAAAGAAAATGCACAAGTCAAGGAACTGCATAACTAGCTTTAAATGTGTGATGCGCACAAAACAAACCGAAAGGGGCGCGTTTTATGTATCCAGTGGTTCAACGTAGTAGACACAAATCCTGCACACTGACCAATTAAAATGCAAGCGTAATGGACAGAGTGGAGGTCGTTCTGACCTTCCTCAGGTGTGCAGAATGCTTTCTACTGTGGACACAAAGCACCAAGTGTGGATACCTGGAGGGCGGCGAGTCCTGTAACCTCTTGTAGTTCATCCTCTGCCGACTCCTCCGCTGGTTTTGTACGGCAGATTTGAAATCTGAGATAATGGGGATGATCTGTCTCTCGAAGAACGCAGAGAGACTCAGAGTCATACTGTAAATCTGAGAATTATGAGGAAACATGACCCATGATTAACTTTGCAGATTTCACAGAACGTAAAAGTGAAAAAAATGAATTGAAGGAATTGTTTTTTTTCTCAAACTAGGGACTTACTCTTGACTTTTTATTTGGAGTGTAGGCCTTGGAATTGGTAAAAATCAGCCGTATGTCTTTGGCAAACTCTGAGGGGTTTTCATAGTTTCCTACGGTTAGCGTCTCAGCCACTGTCCCCAAGTCCATGGGAGTGTCGATGATGTCCCGATAATCCTGCAAAAAGTGTGGATAACAAATGACATTTAATTTGTGCAACACAAAACGCTTTTGGTGGACTACAGAGATGTATCTCCACACAACAACATGAAGCAATAGGACATTAACAAAACCACTGACATTCTACAATACCTTCAAGTCGAACGGGGTAATAGAAAGGGGCACCATGATCTTAACATGATAAAGAGGGGAAACACTTCAGCCAGTCTTTTTTAGTGTATCAACATGTAGTACTATGTACTAATACTGTATATAACTAAGGCAAGGTGCAAGACAAGTACACAATTTTACATGTTGCATTACATACAGTGTGTCACATAAGTGAGTACATCCCTCACATTCCTGCAGATTTGTAAGTATACACAAGATTACATTAAAGAAATTGATTAAACAAATTTCAGTTTGACAATGAAAGCTGGCTAGCGTAAACCAGCATAACTGTCAATTTACTGGTCACGCAAAAGGACACCAAGATAAACTAATTTGTTGTGGTGTGTGGTGGTAACATTTTGAAACATTAATGGCTGCTTTTTAAATTGTTTTTAGCGAACAATAAGTTGAAGCAGATATACAAGTTGTATGCAGGCTACTTGTCATTGCATCAAAATGACATCTCTTAGACATGTGAGGGGTGTACTCAGTTCTGTGTGACACTGTACTTTGTTAACTTGTACCGTATTTTCGGGACCAAAAGACGCACTGGGTTAAAAGACGCACCACCAAGGACAGTGACTTTTTTCACACACAAGACGCACTGCATCATAGGACGCACTTCATAACTAATTTCATAATTTCATAACTAATGCTATTGTTAAGAATGCAAAAAAAATAACACGTGTGGCCGAATGCACATAATACCAAACGTTGCCGAATACCACAACCTAGAGTTTGAGCAGTTTCTTTAAGTATGACATAATAATAATAATAATACATTTTATTTTTGAGCGCCTTTCAAAATACCCAAGGACACTTTACAATCAAAAACAAATACATAACAGTAGAGAAAGTATAACAAAGCTTCAGTGAATTAACAATAGGAGAGTAATAAAAATGCAAGAATAAAATAGAAATAAAAGTAACTTACAATAAAATAAATGTTTTTTAAAATAAGAAAAAAGAAGTAGAATGCATTTGAAAATAAAATAAAAATGAGTGGGAGAAATAATATGTAAAATAAAATAAAAAAAAATAAACTGATAATTAAAATAAGTGGAAGTGCCTGTCAGTGAAGTTAAAAAGCAGAAGAGAAAAGGTGTGTCTTTAGCTTAGATTTGAAAGTAGATAGTGTAGAGCATTGACGAAGTGAAAGTGGAAGAGAATTCCAAAGTTTGGGGCCAACAACACTAAATGCCCTGTCGCCCATGGTGCGCAGGTGTGTGGAGGGAACAGTAAGGAGGAGTGAATCAGTGGATCGTAGTGTGCGGGTGGGATTGTATGGGGTGAGGAGACTTGTGATGTAGGAGGGTGCAAGGTTGTGCTGGGCCTTGTATACGAGGAGGAGAATTTTGAAATGGATACGTGAATGGATAGGAAGCCAGTGTAATTGATAGAGGATAGAGGTAATGTGATGCCAGGGTGTGTGTAAGTAATCTAGCTGCTGAGTTTTGAATGTATTGTAGACGGTTGATCAATTTAGTAGAGAGACCAGTGAGTAGGGCATTGCAATAATCTAATCTGGAGGTTACGAAAGAGTGAATGAGGGTCTCAGCAGAGGTAGGGGTGAGAGAGGGGCGGAGTCTGGAGATGGTTTTAAGGTGGAAAAATGCAGTTTTGGTGAGGTGTTTAATATGGGATTCAAAGGAGAGCGAAGAGTCGATGATGACGCCCAGATTTTTTTCCTTCAGAGGAAGTGGAGGTAAAATAGTCAGGGATAGAGAACTGAGAAAGGTTTATCTTTTTAAGTAAAGATGGGGTGGCGATGAGGATGGCTTCTGTTTTGTTTTTATTAAGTTTAAGAAAATTTTGGGTCATCCAATTACTAATTTCATTGAGGCAAGTTGTTAAGTTAGCAAGGGGGAGTGGATGGGAGGGTTTAGTGTGTATGTAGATTTGGGTGTCATCTGCATAACAATGGAAATTTAGGCCATGTTTTCGGAGAATGTTACCAAGGGGACGAATATAAATGACGAAGAGTAGGGGGCCCAAGACTGAGCCTTGTGGAACACCATGTGTGAGGAGTGAATTTGGAGACCGGAAATCACCAATAGAGACAAACTGCTCTCTTCCAGTTAGATAGGACCTGAACCATGAGAGTGCAGTACCATTGATGCCCAGTAGGGTTTCCAGCCTTGTGAGAAGGACGTTGTGGCAGACTGTGTCAAAGGCAGCTGTTAAATCAAGTAGCAGGAGGATACTGAAATGGCCTGAATCCGCAGCTAATAAAAGGTCGTTTACGACCTTGACTAGTGCAGTTTCAGTGCTATGCTTAGCCCTGAACCCAGACTGCAGTTCCTCCCATAGGCTAAATGATGTCATGTGTTCTTGAAGCTGTAAGGCCACAGTACGCTCTAGCAGCTTGGAGATGAAGGGAAGGTTTGAGATGGGCAGTAGTTTTTTAAAATCATCCGCTGCAGCTCCAGCTTTTTTGAGGATAGGCGTGATGGCTGCAATCTTTAGGGAGTTTGGAACTATGCCTGTCAGGAGAGAAGTGTTAATCATGTTAGTAAGGAGGGGACTGAGAACTGGTAGACAAGAGAGGAGGGCATAGGGTCCAGGAGACAGGAGGTAGACCTGGCCTTCGTGGCAAGATCACAGACAGTTTTGATATTAACGGGAGAGAAGGAGGAAAATAGTTGTGGAGGTGGCTGAAGAGAAGGGCTGTCATTTAGAGTGGGGGAGGGGAGAGACTGTAGTTGAATGTAAATGGTGTTAATTTTGTTATTAAAATAATTCAAGAACTCACAGCAGAGATCAGTTGAAGGGGTAAGTGGGAAGGGTTGAGATGGTTTGATAATATTGCTAATACTGGAGAAGAGTGCTCTGGGATTGCCCTGGCCTGTACTGATAATAGAGCTGTAATACGAGGACTTGGCCTTGTTTAGGGCTTCCTTGTATGCCAGGACATGGTCCTTATAAGCAAGTGCATGAACAGTAAGCCCAGTCTTTTTACTGAGACGCTCAAGCCTACGGCCAGCTGCCTTCATTTCCCTAAGCTCAGAATTAAACCAAGGAGCTGAGTGAGACATGAAGCCATCACTGAATTTTACGCATGTTTTTTCAAAGAAAACAAATGTTTAAACACATTTAATGTAGGCTATCCAGCAACAGATTCATAGAACATTGAAAAAGAATCGCCTGCTATTTCAGGAGTCGCGACCCTCATCTCTCCTCTCCTTTTTTCATAACGTGCAGACAAGTTTTCCCCTGAAGTCGGTCTAAAATATCGACAGAGTCTCGCGGCCATGATTTTATATGTGCCTTATGGTCCGAAAAATACGGTAACCTAATGAATATAACAGGGGCCTTAAAATGAAGTGTATCCAAAGGGACGGGATGGAACATTACCGGATACTCAAAGAGGTCCACGGGCTGTCGGAAGGCCGTTGAATCTGGGCTGTCGATCATCCTGCGGAGGAGATCTCTACACTGGTTCTTCCAGGCGTTGACGTCCAGCACCACGCCTCGCTTATGGGAAGAAGAGCCGCCCCTCTGGTCAACCAGGGAGAAAGTAACCATATAATGTTATAAAACACCATATCAACACCTGGAGGGAGTATCTTGAAACCATAGTTGCTAACTACATTAGCTACTGTGTTGCTTGCCAATGGGCAATTGCTTAGCAACCAACAAAATAGCCTATTAGCCAGCAACGACACTTTCCACAAACGCAACATATCAAAAGCTCAAACTTCAAAGTCGTCCTTCTGTAAAAATGTAATTATTGTCCGACTAAGAACTTAAATATTTACTCTACTCACATGTTGACTAGTGGATGTTCCAGGGGTGTCTGAGTCGACATCATTCTAAAACACACACGAAACGCAAATAAGAACAAATTGAAGGAAATTATACAGCACCATGAACATGATTTGTTTCATTTACATTAATGCTGAGAAAGCAGAATACTGGCTGATAGGAACATGCCCTCACCTCTTCCTCCACACTACTCAGTTCAGTCTTCAATCTGTGGTATAGCTCCACTATGTCCACGCAGCTTTGATCCCTGCAAGAGACACACACAAAGAAACAAATCAACATGAATCATTTTGTGATATCCCAACTAGTGGGGTCAACAATAATCGATTCGGCAATGCAATGCGGGGCATGGACAATTCAATTCAATGCAGCAAAGTTCCATAATCGATGCGGCAAATTTTTCAAGTTTCAATTACTTCCGTGGATATTTCAGGAGCAAATGAATGTTAAATTAAATAAAAGCACTTCAAAGCATTGAAAACTACAAGACTGATAACAGCCAATAAAATGTTGCTCAATATCTGACTACTTGTATTGCCTCATCATGACTGATGAAACATTTGCTTTGCTTTCAGTAGAAATGTAATGCATTGCAATGAATTGTAAAATTGAATCGAAACCTCCCGAATCGTTATCGAATCGTGAGGGCAGTGCCAATGCACACCACTAGTCCCAACTGAATTAGTATTAGTGTATGAGTGACAGTAATTGGGAAGGGAAGGATAATCAGAACTTTTTAGACCTTTAAGCAAAACATTTCACACAGATTCTGCAGTTGAGGATTATTACTTCTTATATTTTAAGTAGAGATGCACTGGATCCTGATTCTTAGGATCCTGCCTGATACCGAATGCACTGCTTAAGATCCTGCTAAAAAACCCATTATCCTGCCGGATCCGGAACCGGATCTTGGATCCTGTGCATCTTTAATTTTAAATACACTGAACGATGAACGAAGTATGATGATATGCTATGCAACATAAATATATTTAATTAAGATTGAATAAAAATCTTAATTTAACCGGAACTTAGACTGTGTTTGTGTGTGTGGGCCTACATGTAAACATGGTGTAGTGGGGGAATCTCCAAGATTTTGTGTGCATGTGTGTGTGTGTGTGTGTGCGTGCGTGCGTGCGTGTGTTCTTACCCAATGTAGCGCAGCAGCACGTCTGTGACAATCTTGGCGGCGGTGACAATGGGACTCTGGGGCTCGTTGAACATGCGTGCGTTGTGCTCGATGTAGCGTACCTCCCACATGAGGGCAGATATCCTCCTGCAGACACAATGACAACAGGAGGCAGACAGCGGGTCACTTGGGAGATGCCTCAACACAAGCTCTCAGAGAGAGAGAGCACAAAGTACAATTCTGGCATAACTCTTTATAAATGTAACATCAAAACCATTCTGTGACGGCGCAGTCGTGGCTTAGTCGGCACTGGACTACTATGCAGGCGACCCGGGTTCGATTCCCGACTCTGGTAATTTCCCGATCCTCCTCCGTCTCTCTCTCCCACTCTTCACTGTCCTGTCTAAATAAAGTTGACTGTGTGGGGCCCTACCTGTAGTATGGGTTGCCAGGGTGTAATATGGTGTAAGACCCTACCTGTAGTATGGGTTGCCAGGGTGTAATATGGTGTAAGACCCTACCTGTAGTATGGGTTGCCAGGGTGTAATATGGTGTGGGGCCCTACCTGTAGTATGGGTTGCCAGGGTGTAATATGGTGTGGGGCCCTACCTGTAGTATGGGTTGCCAGGGTGTAATATGGTGTGGGGCCCTACCTGTAGTATGGGTTGCCAGGGTGTAATATGGTGTGGGGCCCTACCTGTAGTATGGGTTGCCAGGGTGTAATATGGTGTGGGGCCCTACCTGTAGTATGGGTTGCCAGGGTGTAATATGGTGTGGGGCCCTACCTGTAGTATGGGTTGCCAGGGTGTAATATGGTGTGGGGCCCTACCTGTAGTATGGGTTGCCAGGGTGTAATATGGTGTGGGGCCCTACCTGTAGTATCGGTTCCTGAGGCGTTTGCGGATGGTGGTGAGGTCAGTAGGGTAGCTCACCACTGAGCAGTACAGCGGGTAGTCAGCCAGGTTCACCGGGTTCTTGAACTCCTTCGCCACATCTGAAGGCAGATGAACACCATATTAAAACACAGCAGTACAGTTTAGTAACCATTTGAAGGGAAAATGAATCAAGTTTCCATCTGCAAAATTTAGGAGGATACAATTTCTTTTTACAAGTATTCAGTAAAATATTCCTTTAGGCAAGCCTACAACTATTACCTGTTAGTAAGTAAACAGGAAATAATCTGGGATGGATTTAATGATGAGAGGAGAAGAGATGGCCCCATTGACTGACTGATATATAGCTCAGAAAGTAAAAACCTTGCCATGATTTCCCACCAAAACACATTTCTGATCTATCCATGTTGAGTGTACATTAAAGGGGTATGCCACAATTTTGGGGCTTAATACAGTTAAAATCGTTGGTCAGGGTTTAGAGGTGGTAAAGTGTCTTATTTTTCATGCAAGCCGTTGTCTTGCTTTAAGACAAGTTAAAAGAGGGAGCATGTCGCTAAGCTAGTGATAGTCAAAGTATCAGTTTAGCATGCTACAGTGATCCATTGACTTTCACTAGTTTAGCTACATACTCCCTCTTAACTTGTTTTTCATGTTAAGAGTTGTCTTACTTACACTGAACCACCTTTATAAACCTCAGCCAACGATTTTAACTGCATTAAGCCCCAAAATAGTGGCATACCCTTTTAAGATCAGCTCGGTAAACAAGCCGCTTGGATCAAATCTACGCCAGTGTTTTTTTGGAACTTGTGACGGATGACAGGGCCAGTGACTGGGGGCGCGTCCAAACTCCCTTTACCTAGCGAGAGCAGCTGGTCGATGGCCTGTATGACGCGCTCCGACTCCTCGTCCCTGGTGTGAGCGCCCCACTCCCCCTCTTGGGGCCTGTACAGCAGAGACGCGAACTCCACCTCAGTCACCTGCACGCACTCGCCAAACTCCTCGGGGAGCTCGGCTAGACCGGGAAGGAGAGAACAAACACGGGTCACTCATGAGGTTTTCACAAACAGGGCTAGCGAAAAGAACAAGTCTGACAGGTGGACAAAGATGCGTCCGTCTATGCACTCTGCCGCCTTGTGGACACAGGAGGGAATTAAAATTCAAGGAATTCAAAACCGAAGGACGGACATACCCTCTTATAGAGATGCTAGGATGCATCAAAAAATGGGTATGAAAAAAACACATCTACAGCTGTAGATATAGAACAAACCTCTATGAAAATCAGCAATAAAGTGAGACCATGCCCATTTTAATATGTTACAGCAATTGAATTGTACTGTGAATCAACTTCTGCTCTTACCTTCTTCAGGTATAGTCTCCAGATCCCAAGGACTCATCTTTTCAGTCTCTCCATTGTCCCACCTGTGAACCACATCACAAAATGGCAGGGTTAGACAATATGTTAAAGAAGGATCAACAAAATACACGTCATACTTTCTTGTTTTTACCCTGATTACCCCCATCATACTACTAGATTGATGCAAGCCACTTGCCCCGCACATACCACAGCAGTGAGACATACCTGATGTTGTAGCACTGGAACAGGCTGTCGGGATACTCCAGCTCAAGAGGCTGCTGGCTGTCCACGGCTCCAAACCACCAGGCGTCATCGATGATACTCCGGAACCTGGACCCTAAATCACAAGACGAGCAGCATTTAGGGCCCATGACCCACCAGAACCGTAAACCTAAATCATGCACACCTCAAGGGAAGATGGGTGTGGATTCTACTAAAATCAGACCAACAACATGAACGCAACTGCAAATTATTTCAGTCACATGCAGTGACACTATACACCACTACTGTTAGTCAGTCAGTTGGAAACAGGTTTGCTTTTTGGAGGGGTGAAGCAGTGATGGGCACGCACAACTAAACTAAACTAAAATAAATAACTTCGGTTGCACGTAAAAAAGACTGTAAACTTAAAATAGAGGAAAAATCCGGACTCACAAGCCGAGTCTCATCATACTCATCATACCCGATGACAAGCAGAGTCTCATCATACCCGACCTCGTTTCCACTTTCAATGCGGGAATAGTTCAGGTAACATTTTGATCAACTAACTAGGTGACATTTCAATTCCAACTTGCAGCCCTCCATGAGCTACACTTGCACTTTGCCAGCAGGCCTTTAGCAACAGGGTGTGTGATCAGTTTAAGCAGTACATTAAACTCACCTGGCTGCCAGTTGCGTTCCTTGGCCTCGTTGTAGAACTGCTGTAGCACCAAGAAATCAATGACATCAGGCATGTCATGGTATCTGCAGAGCAGAAGCAAACACAAAAAAGTGAGTGGATGTAGTAGGAAACACACCTTTGGTAAAACAGCTTAGATGGCGTCTACCTCAGAGCTAAATAAGGAGACATATAACCCTGTAATATGGATTTTCTTATTCAGTATCTTCATTTATAAAAGCCACATTTATCCTTCATCTGAACATCAAAACTTAGTACTTGTGGATCATGACAAGACTTCAAGGGTGGAAAATGGTTTGTTATTGTCATCATCCTGCACCTGTTGCACTCTTGCAGTATTTAAGACACTTTGAAGCTGTCTATCGGTCTGTCCGTGTGTGTGTGTGTGTGTGTGTGTGTGTGTGTGTGTGTGTGTGTGTGTGTGTGTGTATGCGTGCGCACGTTTGAGAGTCGTACTTAAGAATGAAGGACTCGTTGGTCATCTTCCCTGAGATTGGGTCGAGGAAGGCCAGTTTGAGGCAGCAGAGAGTGGGCGGGCCCACCTCGTACTTTATACCAATCACCTTCACCGACTCCTGATCCTGCAGCAGGAACAAAGGCCCAACATAGAAAAAAACGAGATCATTAATACAAGATACAAGATATTTTATTTGTCATGTGTATATATATGAAACATATATGAAACATATATATACAATGAAAAGCTTCCCTGCTCTGGGAGTCCCAAAAAAGGTTAAAAAGAATGTTAAAAAGGCAAAAAGGCAAAAAAAAAGACAAAAGTAGGAAAAAATGTGATGAGTGGATTCCTTCCTATGTTGGTGTTTTTGAATTCAATGTCACAGACCATTGTTTTCTTTGATGACGGCAATTAAAAAGGCCTGAAGTTACAATTGTCTGCGCTTCTCATTCATTCAGGTCATTGTAGAACTAAACTGTAAGGCAACAGATTCACATGCCCTCCAGGAGACTGAAAAGATAGTCATGATCCAAAAAGAGAAGATGCCCTGGTGACACGAGAAATATACTACAAGGTGAAGGTCACAGGAGGTCATTCTTACCCTGAGATCCAGTTTGTTCCAGGGCTGTTTGATACGGCTGATGTTGTAGGCTTTGGCCTTACGCACTGCGCGCACGTACGCCTCGTGACCTTGACGGAAGTAGATGAGCTGCAAAGAGAGACCATTTGAGTTAGAAATACATTAACTCTTATAAAGAAGTGCACGTTATGTTCAGATTGTGAATAACACTCACAGTTCTTCTGGGATCTGTAGCATGTCATTAGTACTGCGGTGAGATGATATGGGGTAATGTGTGTAATCTGTAGTGTAGTGCATATACAGTAGTCTACCGTAGAGACAACAACAGGTTCTGTATATTCTGTTTTGTGTATATTCTGTGTGTAGTTGGCTGTAGTGGTGATGGCAGGTAGTGTACTGCAGTGGCTAGTGTGTGTACCTCATCCCCCATCTGTGGCACGAAGGGCAGGCGCCGCGGCATGACGTCCGTGATCCAATCTGGAGGGGTCCATCCTGAACCGGACCCACCCGATGCAGGCTGCACACACACCAACACGAAAACACACAGATATTACAAGCTGAACACGCAGGCTGAACACTGTTTGCTTAGAGTTAGTCAGGCATTGCATGGCATTACTGCATTTTGACCAAGTGCCTGCAGGTATTCATAAATCATAAGTGGAAGCTTACACAACTTCATGCCCCGTGACGTTTGTAGGTACTTAATAAACCAAAATGTCAGTCTATGTGTTTTCTCTATGCCAGCGGCCGTGGCTGAATTTACTAATGAGAGGACATGGAAAATTGAGACCTTCTGTTTTGCCTCTTTAGATTTCTTCCTCTTCTCGGCCTCCTTCTTCCTCTTCTCCTCCTCGTCCTCGCCCTGTGCCTCTCCCTCGTTCTCGGAGCCGCTGCTCTGCGGGGCGCGAACCGGCCGCCTGCTGGAGCGCTTGGGGGGCTGCAGGTTGATGCCTGCGTCGGCCGTCCAGTCAGAGTACTCGCTCGACGAGTCACTGCACGTGTGCGTGGGTAGATAGATTAGGGTGGAAAAGAAAAATATTAAAATATTACACTCATATAATATAATAATATAATAAGTGTAATATTTTATATTATTTCATTTTATATTATTATTAATTGAATCTTGTTGTTTATGTTTAACAATTTCCTCTTTCCACTTCTTTATTATGGGATAACCCCTTGAGATGAGACATCTTGTTTTCGAGGGGCTCCAAAGATGTGCTTTTTGGGACATTTCTCTTAGCAATATCCCCTCCCTTTACATTAACTTTCCTATGGTAGACATGTTTCTAACTGGCTGTTAGAGGAGGTGTCTCTGCTGATGGGCTTAGCGACGGTGATTTGCTTTGCTCCAGCAGCCGCCCTGCTCCAGCTAACACACCTGGAGCTGCTGTCGCTCTTCCAGGCATCTTCTCCATCTGAGGAAGCGTCGCTGTTCTCCGCCTGCTCCTCCTCCTGCTGATTTAGACACGCACACACACACTTTCTTTAACAATAATTGAGCTTTGAACTGCTTTCATCCTCCATAATATTTCTTCATGCAACTTTGTGGCCTTGCCCTTTTAGTTTTGTTAAACAAGCACAATTATTTCAAGCAGCTTCTTGTTGTCTTTCCTTTTCAACATTAACATGTAAAAGAAACCACTGTAACATTCTAATCATCTTGAAAAGATATTGAATTTAAAAAAAAGATCGTATCGTTACCATTTTAAGCCAGGAGTGCAATAAATGGCTGTTTTTCTGACAAGTGCCAGGGGTATAGGGGGAAACGCAAGTCTCTTAATATATTGCCATCCATTTAAGAAGACCAGCGGTCTTACCTCGGCCTCGCTGTCCGAGTCAGAGCCTCTTTGAGAAGTGAGAGCGGAGCTGCGGCGCAGAGCGCGTCTCTCCCGTGCCGAGCGTGTGTGGTACGAGTGGCGCTGCTGCTCCTGCTTCTTACGCTGGGTACGCCTCAAGGAGCGGGCACACATCAGCTCCGGCTCAGCCTGGGCAAGCGACACACACGCACACATACGACAGAGAGGACAGGGTCAGGAGTAGCCAAGAAGGTGGTCTTAACCCATTTTACTTACTAAGGCACCTGCAAAAAAGGGTGCTGAATGCCTGAGCCCTTCTCAAGAAAAGCTGCCCTCAGCCTATAAAAACTTAAATATCGCAGCTTCTGAAGCACATAAAAATATGCACAAAGTTGCTTTTAAACACTAAGACACTCATCTTTCATTAGAATGTGTTTTTAATAAAGATGTCTAAAATCTCATGAGCCTGAATGTTGCGTAATGTAGCTCCAGGGCCAATGTTGCGCAACGCAGCATCAGGCATCAATGGGTTAATACTTTTTTAAAAGTGTATTTTTCTTTGCTTTTCCATTTTTGCGATACGACGGTGAATAGCGACAGGAAAGTACTGAGAGAGAGAGAGAGAGTTGGGACATGACCCAAGGCGGATTCGAACCTGGGTCTCTAAAGTTACCCCATACTGTACATGGTCAGCTGTAATAGCACGCTGTATTAGCCACAGCGGACAGCAGCCCCAATCTGGCATTTCTTAACTAGATCGTTAGAGCCAGGATTAGAGGTCAACTGCTAATTAGACTGCAGCAAGAAATCGATGAATTAACTACAAAAATAAGACATTTAAAAATAATCATTATAGACTAATCCAACAGATAATTAGTTAATCTGAACACACAGGACAGAAGGGGGATCAGGAGGTCCCCATTGGCTGGACCACTGAGGCAGTCTGTAGAGGTCATTAGCAATACATCTGCAACACAATCTTTTAGTCAACTAATGATCATTGACTGATAATATAATCCTAATGCACAACTCCAGTACCTAATGAGTTTAGCTAGGTCAATTTTCCCCATCATGATCAGTTTAAAGGTTTCCTGGCTGTAGTGACAGTGCATGGAACATCTTTAGGGTGGGATTAAAGTACAAACCCCAACTCCGGTGAAGTTGGGACGCTTGGTAAACAGTGAATAAAATCAAAATGCTATCATTTTCAAAACATTCAATCTATTCATTAGATGGAGAATAGTGAAAAAACAACATATTAAGTGTTAAAACCGAGAAAAAATATTGTTTTGGGGGACATATGTACGCATTTCTAATTTGATAAATCCAACACGTCTCAAATAAGTTGGGATGGGGATCAGTGAAATTTAGTAAACATCCAAATAAGATAAAACAACAAAGAAGAACATTTCAAAATGAATTGTACTGACGGACAATATAGGTGTCCAGGTATAAGATCATCACAGAGAGGCTGAGTCACTCAGAATTAAAGATGCAAAGGGAATAATTATCATAGTTATTACATACATTTTTGAATTCCCTTTGATTTACCACGATTGAGTGTATATAAGACATATTTTTGTTACTAAAATCATTGTATAGGTTCATGACATCATGAAATATATATTGGCTGTAGTCTCACTCTAGCACTCCAGGAATTAGAGCTATTGAAAATTGACCATATTAAGAATGCTTAATGTGTGCAAATGATACAGGGGTGTAACATTCTCCTAAGCACCTGAGCTCACTTGAAATAGACCCAGAAGACATGGGAAACTGTCCTTTGCTTACAGAAGTCAGCATAAGTTGTAGAAGTCCATTCTTTTTGACAATAATAGAGCATTGCACATCCTGTGCTACAGTGAAAATGGACCATCCAACTTGTGTTAGTGCTAACTTCAAAAGTCAGCCTCCATGATGGCATGCGGGAGCAGTAGTGCATTGGTTAAGATGTTCTCACTCATCTGTAGAGTTAAATACAGTGCTGAATGGTATAAATGGGTTTTAAACAGCATGAAAAGCCACTCATGCATTATATTTTGAAGGGAGATCTTCGATTACTGCCACATAGTAAGGTCAAATTGCATTCTCTACTATGTTTTAACAGTTTGGCTCCATCATAAGGGCCAGCAGGTGATAAAATGGTGGGCTTTTGGTCAAGACCTGTCACACTGTAAGCACTACAGAAAGGAAAACATTGCAAAACATGACAAGGAATACACCCACCATTTAAGCTGGTGAAATCATGTCCAAGATAGGAATTCACACTGTTTTTTTATATAAAATCATCTCATCGGTTAATGTATTTAACTGTTAAGTGTTGTCTTTTGTTTTGTTTTTAGTCTTCCTCGACATTTGCTGCCATTTATTGTCCCCGTCCCAACTCTTTTGAGACGTGTTGGATTTATCAAATTAGAAATGAGTACATATGTCCCCCAAAACAATATTTTTTCTCGGTTTTAACACTTAATATGTTGTCTTTTCACTATTCTCCATCTAATGAATAGATTGAATGTTTTGAAAATGATAGCATTTTGATTTTATTCAGTGTTTACCAAACGTCCCAACTTCACCGGAGTTGGGGTTTGTATATTCAAGACCATCCTCCTGGTACTTCTGTTGATATTGGAGGAAAATGGCCATGGCTCAAACGGCTAGGACGGTAACTGTTGTGCCGAAGACCCAGGTTCTATTCCGGACCTGACGCGCCTCGGTCTCCCTCTCTCTCTTTCTCTCTCATTACCTTTCCTGTCTCCTCTCAACCTGTCCTGTCCAATAAACGCCAGAACAGCCTTGGATCAAAGAAGAGTGGAGTAAAACATCTGACTCACTCTGGTGACCACTTGTGGGGGTTTCCTTCTCCTCTCCGTGATGTAGAGAGAACGCTCCGACTCTCCCTTGGCTCGCCGACTCTCCTCCATGATCCTAAAGGACAACAATACACAATTGGTAAGCCAGATCAATGCATCACTTTACACATGCTGCTGCCTAAAATGGACGCCATAAACTTACTATGTCGGCTTTAATGTGCACTGCACAACACCGGTTGCATGACCTCCTGCGATAGCGGCTCCTAAAAGAATCCGACTTATTAGTCGAAAATGTTGTAGACAGTTACTAAAAAAAGCCAGCAGAGAAATAGAGGCCTGCCTGGTACATTCAATGGGAAAATTCAGTGGGGAGGATGGCGCTTTCTCCTCATCCTCCTCCATGACTGAGGTACCGTAAAGCATGGGATAGTCGGCCTGCACCACTACCTTCGGAGGGACTGTTGGCTGCCCCATACAAGCAATTTTGCAGTGTAATTTCATTGTGTTCACTGTGTGCCATGTCACAAAGACAATAGAAAATACCCAGTGGGACTTTCCCTTGTATAGTACACAGGCTTGTACGAAATTCCGAATGGAAAGAATTTCAATTCAAAATAATGCCATAATACGAACACTAGGTGGTGCCATTACCTTGAATTTCTTTGAATTTAATCTACACCACCCATTGAAAGTACATAGAACACCACCACCTAGTGTTCGTATTATGGCATTACTTTGAATTGAAATTCTTTCCATTCGGAATTTCATACAAGCCTGATAGTACAGTATAGTACGTACTGGGCTACCCCAATATGCAGTCTTCCCGGCACTCCCTTACCTGAGCATGCTGGAGGGCACCTCGTTGACCACCACCCTCCTGCTCCAGGCCAGCAGGTCGCGCTCGGTGGCCATCTGGCTGCGGGGGGCGTTGATGTGCATCTGCCGCACCCCCTCCACCTGCCCGCTCCGCCGCAGACCCACGTTGGGCGGAGATCCGAGACCTGCACCACCGGCACCCGCGGCCCCAGCGCCTTCATCGCCTCCTTCATCCTCTGAAAAGACAATCCTCAGCTGTTATTTACATAAACTGGAACACATAAAAATCGGTCACATGTGATGTAAAGACATCATAAGCACAGCTGATGAGAAATCTATGCTTGGGCAGCAGATCATTTTTTTTTATATGGAATTCACATTCTCTCAATTCGTTTTCAGTAGCTGAGGAAAAGGTCGCCATGATGCCTTTTCCATGATACTGTTGGGGTGGGGGAAGAGGGATTCACTGACATTTCACTAAATGCCAAAGCATACCCAGTATGTGTCTAAAAGCAGTATGTGTAGATGGTTGAAGAAATATTCATTTAAAAAGTAAAAGCACATCCCATTTTTTTCAGATAATAAATCACAGCAAGGGGGCTTCTGTGGTGTGTGAATATTTCTTCTTTTTTCCAGAAGATAAACTCTTTCCATGCATCTACCTCCTTGTGGTTGTTCTGCGGCGTTAGCGCGCTGGTCCTGCTGCTGCTGCAGCTGCCTGATGAGGTCGTCCAGTGGGCTCTCCTCCTGCTCCTGCTCTTGCTCCTCCTCCGACGTCTGCTGACCAATCACCTGCTCCACCACCTCGCCATCACCTGTATCACCACACCACAACCACAGCCATGCAATCAAGAGCTGGGCTAATCCCATTGACCTCCGTCTTCCACTCTAACACAAAGATAGCGGCTCATGGCGCCTTTAACATACAGATCGCCAATGATATGCTTCCAGAAGAGTTATGCACCGGATCCTGATTTTTAGGATCCTGCCGGATACCGGATCTACTGCTTAAGATCCTGCCGGACCCGGATCCTGTGAAAAACCCTATTATCCTGCCGGATCCGGTGCATCTCTAAATAAAACTATAAAAAGTCACACCCATTTGGGGACTGGAAGTTATGCCACTTTGTTGCATAGGTGACTCATGCAACAATGCATCTTGGTTACCATATACAACATCTTTTAACTGCGTTACCGTTGGCCATGTAGCCCAGCTGAGGGACCAGCTGCTCGTCCTTGCAGTTCTCGCGGCCGGGCACCAGCCTCTGGAAGATGGAGGGGTGGGGGTTGCCGTCCACGTCCACCAGGAAGGGCGGGGGCATGAGGTGCGGAGCCTGCTGCGTCTGCTCGTCCAGCACGTAGTTGTTGGCGTCCCGGATCAGCGGCCGGAAGTCCGTGTGGAAGAACATCTGGTCTGGAATCTGATGGAGAAAAAGGGCGAGACAAGGTGTCGAAAGTCAGCTCTTCTTTTGTTTTTCGAGGTACGGATACTGTTGTGTTGGGCTACTATGCACCAAAATGTCAATGATTTAGACAAGCATTCTCATTTCAATACCGACTTGAAGCCACAATCACAATCATTTTATCAGTGATTTACCAAATAATACATGCTGGAAACTCTGCACTGTATGTCTGGACTACTTTATTATTTGAAGTGGTCAAATGCATGGCAAAGTGTTCTGATGTTTAAGCATCAAGTAAAAGTGCATCACCTTCTCGTACAGCCGACTGCATCCAAAGCCGAAGATGAGCACGTGGCCATGGGAGTCAGTGCAGGCGAAGTGCTGACCGTCAGCGGAGAACTTGCAGTCAAACACTGCACCATGGCCCTGGCCCTCAATCTGAAAACAACAACAAAACAACTCTTTAACTTATTTTTAACTTTGTAATACATGATAAATTTAGCCTAATCTCACAAATTATCACTGGTATCAAAATATTGTTTTTAACCGAAGACCCAATACTGTTCTCTTTCAATTTTTTTCTTGGTCACACACAGACTCCTCCAATGTTATAGCTGTGTAGACATCTTTTTAAAATTCAAAACTGGACGAGGTCACAATTATTTGGGACATTGGCTACGTTTACATAGCGTAAATTAAATAGTTCCGTTGAGTTTACTTTGATCTTTCATTAAATTCTGAATTGTAAAGTGTTTATATGATGTTTTCAAAAGCGGAATTAAGCTTAGTTCAGAATTAAAGGGACCCTGTGTGAGATTTTTAGTTGTTTATTTCCAGAATTCATGCTGCCCATTCACTAATGTTACCTTATTCATGAATACTTACCACCACCATCAAATTCTAAGTATTCATTATGACTGGAAAAATTGCACTTTTCATACATGAAAAGGGCGATCTTCTCCATGGTCCGCCATTTTGAATTTCCAAAAAAAGCCATTTTTAGCTGCAAAAATGACTGTACTTGGACCATACTAGAAAATATGTGTTTATTACTTAGTAAACTTTCATGTAAAGATCACATTTGGCAATAGGCAGCCCAGTTTCAATAAGCAGCATAGTTGCAGTAGCTTTTTTGACCATTTCCTGCACAGTGAGTGCAAAGAGAGTTAATTCTAAATGAAATGTCTCATGTAAACGTAGCCATTATGCAAATCATATGATAATTTCTGCTAGTCGTATGAACTCCACACAGCACTGTACCATATTGAAGAAGTTTCGTATCCTGACGCCCCTGTTGAGGTCCCAGACGTTGACGTTTCCGTCATGTCCAGCAGACAGCATGATCCTCCAGTCAAACGGGTGGGCTTCCAGCACAAAGACCTCATCATCATGACCCTATTAGGAGGCAAGAAATATAACACGTGTCAGACCTTAACACCCAGCAAATAAACACACAGGAAAGTTGAAAAAAAAAAAGTCAACTTTAACCAACGAGGCTATTTAAAGCCGTAACAAGTAGCTCTTTCAGGATGAGAATTCTCACTGAGAGCACAAACAGAGAGAAAATTCACGCCTCCAAATATAGCCCGGGAGGTATGCCAAAGAAAACAGATGCCTCTTTAACACTATATAAAAGACCAACTGAAACAATTTTGGACACGCATCCACAGTTGGAGCGGAATTAAAAAAAAAAACCTTATATAGCAAACAAACAAGCAACCAACTATGCCAACTATTCCCACCTGAGTGATAGGATGAGCATAAGTGGTGTTGTAAGACTCTGCTCTGATTCATCTTGCCCATGAGCCCTGGCTTTTTGTTGTAGCAGTCAGAGCCCTGGTTGGTACCTCAGGTGTTGTGTAAATATGAGCTACCCCTCTAGCTGAGCTAACTAACTAAATCATTACGACATACTTCAGTTAGTGGCCCTAGACATTAGGACTATGCTAACAGCCTATTGGTAGTTCATCTCAACGAAGAGGCAAGTTTTGACAGAACATTGGGTTTGAATCTGGGGGGAGCATACCCATTTGCTACAAAAAAAGTGTACTGGCCTTACCGAGAGTATGTGCAGCAGCTGTCCAGTGCTGGAGTTCCAGACCTTCAGCAGGAAGTTGGAGACGGCGGTGATGACCATGCGGTCGCTGCGATCCCACGCCACCATGGTCACCACCAGCTTGGTAGACTTGTCCTCGCCTGTGGCCACAGCACTCCTGTTTGAAAACACACACATTTAAAAAAGAAAAAGACAAGCCATTTTTTTCCCTTTGAAAGTGGTCTCTAATCCTGCCTGACAAGTCCTTGTATTCTTTACTTTCACCAGAGAGACATACTGAATACACAAGTTGGTCTAGTTGTGCATTCATGTGCTCTCCGAATTATGGTTAACACCAAACACACATGAACTCCACCCAAGTGGTATTTTGGAAAACGAGTTTCCGAAAGCACATGAATGCACAATTACCATACAAAAATAAGTTAAAAACCCCAGAATAAAAGCCCTGAAGCTCTATCTTAGCCAAATGTTAGTGCCCAAGGTGAAGCTCTATGTACCCTGTGCCCTATGTGTGCAGTAAGAGCTGCACGAGAGAGCAAATGAACAGATAGAACAGCGCCCTCTAGTGTTGGGTAGGGGGATCTCACCCTGGAAGCCGAGCGCTCATGTCCAGACAGATGCTCTTCCACTCCTGCTGCTGGTAGTGCCAGATACGAGCCGTGCCATCACGACTGCCACTCACAAACCTGAGGCTGGAAACACACACAGACACACACAGGAGTTAGGAGGAAGACACTTGTTTTTAACCCATGCTGTGACAATGTTATGAGAACCTTTAGGTTTCCCATTCGGATAGGTAATCTCAACATACCCATCGCTGTTGTTGCAGAACTGCACAGCTAGGACCTTATCCTGGAAGACATAAACAGGCCACAGTTACACAAGGATAGCAACACCATCAAGTCCCTCTAGTTTGCATGAGGTCATGAGTGAAGTGTTTTCGCGGAAAATCATTTCACTGATGCACTGATTCGTCGTAGTACACGAGTTAATTCAAGAATACACCACGTGAATGGTTGTCTACTTCACTCCCCCCATAAAAAACACAGTGTATTGCTAAGCAATAGCAGCAAAGTGCTCGGAGGACCAACTGCAAGAATATCGTCGCTCCAACTCTATCCTGACTGGCCGGGTCCTCTCACCATGTGAGCGTCCAGCTCCGAGAGCTTCATGGGTGTGTCGCCGCCCAAGTAGTAGACCCTGATCACATGATCTGTGCTTCCCGTTGCCAGGAACATCCCACCTGCCAATCAAAAGGAAGTGAAAAGAAGGAGAGAGGATTGCATCAAACAGCTGGATCATTTTGGTATAGTCACTGAATTCAAATCCCCAACCAGTTTTAGCAACTAGAAGAAAAGAGTTGACCTGACGTGAGCTGGCTTAAAGAGGTCTGATCACTAGCCTCCCCCTTTCTCCCTGATCCAAGAAAGTCTGTGTGTGTGTGTGTGTGTGTGTGTGCGTGTGCGTGTGTGTGTGTGTGTGTGTGTGTGTGTGTGTGTGTGTGTGTGTGTGTGTGTGCGTGTGCGTGTGTGTGCGTGCGCGAGTGTGTGTGTCAAAGGGGGAGCGAGCCAGGCCAATTCCACTTACCACAACTGAAGGAGCAGCAGGAGATTTGGACGCCTGGCCGCGAGCGCTCAACAAACTTCAATGGACGGTCACTGCATAGGAAAACAGTCACAGACGCACAGATACATACATGGATTAGATAAAACACTATTACTGTTCCTCTTCTTCAATTTCCACAAAGAGAGAAATGGCCTTCATGTGTGCATGCACACGCAGACACACTAGAGCAGGGGTTCCCAATATTTTCCAATTTGGGGTCCACTTGAAATTTTCACAAATGTTTAATGAACAATAAAAATCAAATGAGTCAACACAGAAACAGATAGACTTCCGATTTTGAGAAACGCATTTTGGGGAACACTTGGAATATCATCTGGGCCCACAGTTTGAGAATCACCACCCTGGAGGCCTACGAAATGCAGACACAAAAAGTGCCACCGCACTCACTTGAACTTCATGGTGAGTGCGTTCCACTGCCAGAAGCACACCATCCCATCTGCCCCAGTGGAGGCCAGCACTCGGGCTGAGCCCATGGTCGCTGGAGAAAACTGAACAGGGAGAGGGACAGCACACAAGGGAGATGGGCAGGGAGAGGGACAGGGCACAGGAGAGAGGGACAGGGCACAGGGGAGAGGGACAGGGCACAGGGGAGAGGGACAGCACACAAGGGAGATGGGCAGGGCACAGGAGAGAGGGACAGGGCACAGGAGAGAGGGACAGGGCACAGGGGAGGTTGGACAGGGCAAAGGGGAGAGAAAAAAACAACAGGCTTAGATTTATGCATCATGTACACGTGTTCTCTGTGTATAGCTTAAAGTGCATGAGAAAACTGAGCAACGCACAGAGCGGAAAAATATTTAGCACTGTGTATGGATTTGTATAAACGAATGGGTGCATGATTTTTGCTGGGGTATGCAATGTCTGCCATGTTGTTTTTAAGTCAACGCGACAAAATGTTTGAGAAATGTACAGTCAGTAAATAGTAGTTTCAAACTATGTGGGTGAGGAGAATGAGGCAAAACATTTACGGCTGTACTTTTCTAAGCCTACATAAGCAGATATAGTGCACAGTGATAAGTGAATCCTTTGCCAAGTGGAGATGGGATTCATTTCAAGAAAAATGATCATTATTACATATTTTAATTAACTAACAAAACATCTTTCAACACCAATAAAACATCTCACACTCACATACAACACAATTTCACAAGTTCCAGATTTGAATTTTTTGGCTCTCAGTCAATCTGAGTTTGACAACCCTGCTCTAGGGCAAGTTAAGATCTGTAATGGAGGAAGTCATACCTGGATGGCGGTGATGGAGGCAGCGTGGCCCTGCAGCACGGTGATGGGCGCGCAGGTCCGCAGGCACCAGATGCGGATGACCTTGTCGCAGCTTGCCGAGGCGATCAGCGTGTTCTCGTAGTTGACCGCCATGTCGGAGATCTCGGCGGCGTGCCCGCGAAGCGTCGACAACAGCCGCCCGTCGTCCGTCGCCCAGATCTTCACCAGGCAGTCGTCTGAGCCCTGAGCAGTGACAGGCAGCACTTAGCGACTTACTTTAACATTAACATATTCTTACATGCTCATGGGTCATTAGCGTTTTGACAGGCAGCACTCAGCGATAGGCATGCACGATACCACTTATTCTGAAAACCGATGAGTAGTACATTCTTTTCTCTACTTGTCAATAACGACGAGCACAGATACTGATACTTTTACCCCCAACATGACGCAATACTCGCTCCAGACTACAAACCTTTTAGCACAAAACTATCAACTTGTAAAGGCAAGCTATACACTATAATGCACAATATACTATACAGCTATTTCAAAGATCAGGGAAAAAAGATCAACTGGCATTTCAAAGATCAGACATTAAAGGAACTGACCACNCTTTTTTGATTTTCACATATTTTCAGTGTTTAACAGCATTATTCATGAATGTGCATATCATTTTCTTCTCAGTGTTTTCAGTACAAAGATATATTGGATCAGAATTATTAGCATAGCTTAGCATAATCACTGGAAGTAACTGGTATCTTTAGCATCAAGCCACAAGTGATCACTGGACGGAATTAAATTGCCGTTTTACACTCTGGTGAATTTTACATTCATTTTAAAATGGTTTATAAGTACATTTGATGATGTTTTATTTTGTACCATAGACTTGCACTACTTTGCCTAATTTGGCCATACTGTTAAACGGGCCAATGCAAACACATAGACCAAAATGATATGCCCATTCATGAATAATGCTTTGGAATACAGCAAATATGTGAACATCAAAAAGAGTGGTCTGTTCCTTTAAGGATCAACTGCTATTTCAACTGCTATTTTACATTAACAGGCCTCCCAGACACAACCAACATTAGGAGATGACTTACTGTGAAGATGCGTCGTCCTGTGCGATCAAACGCCACACAGTACACGGAGGAGAGGTGACCCAGGATTCGCCGGTGCATCTTTATGTGCTGATAGGTGGAGGTAGGGAGGGCGTGGCCAAATCGAGCCACACCCGTTGTCTGACGTGCACCCATAATGGAAGCTAGAGTAAAGGGCAAATGCAATTAGTGACGAAAAACGAAAAAAAATAAACCATGTTGTTGCTGCCATTGTTCATGATGGCCACACAGCACACAACAGCAAGATGTTCCACACAATTTTTAAAAAAAAATTAATGCATCATCCTCATGGCACCTCCAAACAAAGAGGGCAGTATGACAGAAACGCTAGTCAGTCACCCTCGTCACCCACCTGTTGGTGTTAGGTGTTGAACCTATGACCCGTTATGTTTGGCTGCAAGTTCAATTCATTCACTGATATCCCTGAATCGCCCCACCACTAGCCCATGATTGGCCCGTATAAACTAAGGCAATGAATTCCCTGCGGAGACTTTTACCCCCACAAGGGCTTACGCTGATATACAATCTCTGCTCCAGTTCCCTGGTTGCCAGTGCAAGTAGTGGAGGTATTGTGAGTAGATGCAGAGGAAATCTGATCATAATCCTTGGGCCACAGAGAGAGAGAACAGAGAGCCTGTTCCACCGCTACAAACACAGGTGAGGCACGAGGAGAATGAGGAGGAGGAGGAGTTCCTACCGAGGTTGGGCTGCCGGTCCACTTTGACTGGCGGTTCTGGTGGACGCCCTCTGTGGAGCGCTGCCACTGACGAACTGCTCCATACTGTGTTGCAACCTGGAGAGGTAGAAAGAAAGAAAAAGAAAAAGATATCACACTTGCATTCTTCACAACACCAATATCTAAAACTGGGGGCCATCTGTAATGGGTACTTCCCTAGAAAGGTGGCCAGCGAAAATCTAAGAAAGCATTTCCAATTCTATCTTCCAGGTAGGGAAAATTGTTGGCGTTTCAGTGACTTATCACTATGCATAAATGTAGGTTATCAGCATGAGTGGCGTGTTTGGTTGTAGCTTTGTACAGTAATATTTGATAGTATTTGAGACACATGTTCAGGCCATTCCTGAAAAATAGCATGCGAAGGCATGAACACTTTCAAGAGAACAATTAATTCTTGTCCACAGGGAGACATAGGAAGAAAAAAAAAACAAGCATCTCTCTTGGAGGTTTGAGAAATGTCAAATGTTGCATACGATGGCAGGGGTGGCTTTAGTCGTTTTTGGTCTCCATATCCCATTACAGAGGTTACATGAGAAGGATCAAGGACACTGCAGCGCTAGTAATGACTGCTCCACCAGCATGCCAATGGCAGCTATGCTAAGGTAAGCGCTAGCAGCGAAATGACCAGCCATGATATCCCTCATCCACTAGCTGGCATATCTCCCCAGGACGTATGGGAAAAAACAATAGTTAAAAGTGAAAGTAATTGCCACTACATTGCGGCTACATTAACATCGGAGTCTGAATATTAACCCATGTTTTACTTGGCTAAACAGAGGTCAGCAATAACAAGGCCCGGGGGGAGCAGTGTGTGGCAGGGAGGGGCAAGATTTCAACATTGGGAGAATAGAAGAGAGGGCTGGATATTCACTTCTGTCCACCAACCTGTTGCTGTGTGGAAATCAAACCCATGACCCTTTGGCTTTAAGTGCTACTCCATGACTGAAATTAGAACTGACATTAGGGGAAGAACATAGAGACAATGATGAACCTGTGACATTTAAAAGCTTTAGCTTGCTCGTCACAATTGCATGGCACCAAAAAGGCAATATTGAGGTAATTTAGTCTACGATTTATCCATCTTTACTAGCACCCATCGCATCTGGTTTGACCTGGGCAGTTACATGAGAAGGAGAGCAATCCTGATCCATGCACAGGGCAAGATTAGCTGGTGTGGAGGGGGAAATCATGTTAGATGATCTGACACCAGCACATTATTTCACCAACCGTTTCATGCCAAGCCAATTATTGTATGCGAAATACTTGCCAGTTGGGATGAAGGAAATGTAAATACAAGCACGACACGCTGTGCAATGTAAACAGTAGCCAACCGATATTTTGGTGAGCTAATGCTATGCTCACCCGTCACTTCCAGTGAGGGCACAAAGTATAGTGCTCACACTTTTCCATGACACTATGCACTAAAGACCACAGTGCACTGTGAGCACTATGCACTAATCGCCAGTGCACTGACACAAGTGTGTGATATGAGACACAGGGTGGGTCTGAAGGATTGATCGCAATGTTCAGTACTGATGAGAGACTACAACAAAAAGGAGCTATATCCTCAGACACACAATTAAGTGTGCCATACTTGTTTTTCCCCCCTACATCTGTTAGATTCTGTTGGAAACAGATGGTTAAAATGTTTGTGTCACCGGCAGGCACGTGAGCTTACGAAACCACCACAACCACAAGACTTTCAGTTTCTGTCAGCAAGTCAATTATGTAGACACCCTAAACTTAAGTGACAATTTCAACAATGTTAATGTTTAACAATCGTCCACATAAGGCCATTGTTATGTGGACTAGGAAGACCTCTTTTGGTCTGTCAACTTTTTCTGTTAGTGTTGTTGAAAAATGGAACTCAATTCCTGTTCATATTAGTAGTAGTAGCAGTAGAAGCTTCACAGTTTAAACTATCCTTGAAAGCATGGCTGAAGATGAATAAAAAAAAGCACATATGTGCTGCTATATGTATCGTCAGACGTCATGTGTGTCATATGTGGTTTTGTATGTGAATCATTGAAGCGTTGATGAGATGATGTGATTGAACATGTTGCTTTATTATTTTTCATTGTGGTATGTTAGTGTGATTAGTTAGTTAGTTAGTTAGTGTGATAGTATTTTAGTGTGTAACTATTTGTAAGGACATGCATTGTCCATGTTTTAATGTGTGTGTTTGTTTGATAGCTTCCTGCCCAGGGACCACAGATGCAAATTAGCTTTGTAGCTAACTATGGTACTTGAACTGTCCTGTACATGGCTCCTGTCAAATAAACCAATAACCTAAACTAATCTCTGGTAGCCAACAAGCACATTTTAGTGAATGACGAGCTACTGTTATTGAAGGACCTTCAAGTCAGGCATCCCATGATACAGGAGGGAACATATGCAATATTTCAGAGGTGGAGGCAAAGGCGCGCACATGCAGTAGCATCCTACTTTTATATCATTCTGATAGTGTGTTTTTTTTTGTTGCAATGAAAGTTAACATGTGCAGTATGTGTGCACGTGTTGTCAAGCCTATGGCAGCTGATAAGAGATTCTTAGGACACATCTGGCACAGAAAACATTGTCTACAATTCGATAATTGATCAAACGCCATCATTTTGCTACATTACAGCCAAACAATTCCTTCAATGAAGATACCGTAACAAAAAAATGTTGCCGCAGTTGAGCATGCCCGGTGTCTTACCCTTCGCTGTACGGAGAAGAGACTGCTTCCCAGTGCCCAATAAGGTGCAGACCCCTGGAACACTTGGTGGAACATGCTGGTCGATCAGTGGTCCCACCTGCTTGCACACACGCAGCAAATAATCTGCAGGGATATGCTGGTTCAGAGCCACCTGTATGCATAGGAAGGAAAAAAGAAACAGGGATACATTATCCTATATTCCAATCTCATATTACCATATATTCTAAAACATAGGACACATTCTTTTTTTTTGTTTATATTCATATTCTGTATAACTGTGTGTCACAATGTCATATCCCTGTAAACCTGCATGCACCATTTGACTGAATGTATGTCCTACCAACCTCTGCCACCTCTGTTTCTCACTCCCACCCTCACTCACACACCAACAAGCAGCCTTGCGACCAAGGACCAATCAAAGTCAATTTTCACTTTAGCCTGGGAGCACTCAAATGGTAACTGGTGTTTCATTGGCTGGGTGCTTTGAGTGGCGCACAGGCTAGCCAGTCCCGCCCTGTTCTGTTTGCCCTCGTTTAACCCCTCCTCTTGAGCCCGAACACAATAAGGCAACATTTTCTAACAAAATATTTCTAATTATTAAGACCATCTTTAACAAATAAAGGTTAACAACGCATGACAAGCAAATGATTAACATCAGTAAACATGACCGATACGAGTTAGCTCGAAACAAATTGTGTGATCGCCAAAAAACAAAATACAACAATCCTATCAAAAGTTACAGTAAGAATTTGACAGTTCATGATGTAATAGTGTTATTATACTTACCCAGTCATCGAAGTTTCGCTTATATTGTTTCCCATCCCAACTCCACCGATTCGGAATCAACTGGGGAGAAAACCACCGCGTGGTAAACGAAAGACTCGACTTCACATATCATTATAATTCAATCTAAATAAACTTAATAGCTGTCGCTTGGATATTACACATCAATAAAGCCGAAAAGCGGCAGATATCGCGCTCATGAAACGCGAGAATAAAGCTAGCTAATGTACTAGCAAGAGGAGCGCAGCTTACCTCATACTCTTCCAGTTCCTCCACCAGGATCTGAAATATACACAGCAGGTTAGCCAGCTATAAACAGTAAACCCGCTCTTCATTTATGCAGAATACCGTGTTGTCGTGCCATGTCCAAATCACTAAACCTACCTTTGCAGACTTTTTGCACGGCCCCGACTGGAGAAATCTGGCAATCAGGTAATACAATTCTGGAAACAGAAGGACGCATTATTGAGCCATTCAGTTTTAGCATTAGCTTAGCATAGCCTAGCTTAGCCACTGTGGCCAACTGCTGAAAGTATTATGTCAATGCTCAAGTGAAATGCACAACCACAAACCCACCGGCTTCAAGTTGCGAACATTGTTCGGCTGCCATGGTTATGTCATTAGACCAGAGTGAGGTTTACTGGTAGTTGGTTGTAATCTCCTGAATTGTTGAATTCAATTGAATCTCTTTAATTGTTCCCAGCATTCGGCCCTTTCCTCAGAGCCTCGCGCAAGCTGCGCTGACTGCCTTTATTTGTTAGCGCCCTCCCTCGACCGTCGAGTATTCACGGTCTGCAGTAGAGCTAGTCGTAGTGCTAGGCCAGGGAATAAGCAAAGCTGCAAAACGGTGAGGTCAACCAGTTGAACACCCCTATGCAGCGGGATACAGTATTGTGGCATGACAAAAAGCCACTTTTTCAAGCATTTTAAGTGGTGACTGTTGCTGTTATGAATGACAGCTGATCTAGGCCAGAAAAAAACCCCAAATAAATTAATGGTAATTTAATTTGTATACAATGCTACTAATTCTTAAGCTTCTGTTCTACCTATTAGCAATATATTTATGCATTAGAATATATATGCCCAATATGATAGGGGAAACTCATTGCATTTAGCTGTTATTTTCCATCTTCAGTATTTTGACTCATGCAGACAATTGCTGATCCATCCAATAAAGAGGCACTCATTCAGCACATTCATCATCTTCACACTTGATTTCATTTCATTTCATATATCTATACTTTATTGCAATGGAGAGGAATAATGACACAGACACAAAGATTGAGGAAAACGTACATGATCATTTTTATTATGAGACATCCAGAGCTTTAGTGGGAACGCACACAACCGTAAGTTTTTAGAGAATTTTCAGTGTTAAAAAAATTGCCATACTGAATTTTTTTTTTCAAAAAAGGCCTGCATAATTACACTCGATTTCTTTAAAATGTATTTTTTCCCCCTCCTGTTAGCTTTATTTCTCTAAACAAAATCAATTTAGCTGCATTGTTGTTATTATTATTATTATTCAAATGTGGAGGAGACCACAATTTAACTGTGCCTGGAATGTTTACAGTTATTTAACAAGGATGTTTGATTATTCCTCTTTCTGGTAGACAATTAATTTGGAAAAAGAAAAAAGAAAACAAAAAATCCCCCCCGAAAAAAAAAATGAAGAAACAACACTGCACAGACCCCAGAATATAAACAACCACTATTACTGGCACAGACTGCGCTGGTGAACAAAGAACACACCATCACCTACCACCTAGCCACCAGCCAAACTCCCAACTAACAAACTCCCAAACAAGGACCTAACAATATATTAAAAACAATGCAGACAAAAAGTATGCCATTGCAGATTCACAACACATGTTTCTTCCCGTTTCCACAAGTTCTGACTGCCCAGTTTTTTTTTTTTTTTTAATTCCTCCTCAACTTGCCATCTTTTTTCTTGACACTGCATTGATTTCATTAGCAGTGAGAGTCGGGAAAAGGTCAGACAAAAAAAAAACTCATACCATCCTTTTTTCCGCTGGCAATGGAGAGACACCTGATATGACTGAGGCGGAACACATTTAGCTTTGTTTTTGTGCTAAAAACCTGTACCAGTATTTACAAAATTGTTGATAAAAATATTTCTCTGGTGAAGGTGGAGAGAAAAAAGGAGGGGAGGGTAGAGGGATAGAGGGGAGAGGGGGATGAAGAGAGGGAAGGGGGAAAGAGAGAGAGAGGGGTGATCCAGGTGAGACTCGGGGCTGCGGAAGGAGGGAGGGAGGGGCCTGAATGGACGGATGGACAGATGGATGGATGGATGGTTGGCGTGGTGCTACTCGTCCTTAGCTTCCTCCTCCTCCTCCTCCTCCTCCTTGTCGGCCTCAGGCTCAGCTTCCTCAGGAGTCTCCTCCACCTGCACAGGGAGAGAACAGCCAATCAGATACATTCTACACTTTGGAGAAGGAGAAATCGTGTGTGTGTATGTGTGTGTGTGCGTGTGGAGGAGGTGAACTACTCAGTGTACTGATTCAGGTTTTATTCTATCCTGAAGGAATCGGCTTTTCCTAGAATATTGCTGATCCAACTTGGCCTAAACACAGCAGGATCCACACTGACTTTTTCTTTTTTCAAAGGGGCACTGTTGCCATAGACTAATTGAAATAGCAGTTATAAGTCCTGCGTCAAGCCATTAATGACAGATAATTACACTGTAATAAAGTGTGTCTAAGTTATTTCTCCCATTTTTGGTTGAAGAGGAGTACATAATATTAAACAAATTACTTAAGTTTTTATTGCTGACCGATCTATGGGTAGACACACAGAGGTTCTGAGGTTAGGGGGGTGGTAGGGACTAATTTGAAAGTTTAAGGGAAAATATGTTTTTTTATGCTGAGATTGTAACTCTGATTTTTTTTCTGATTAACAAAAAAAGATATTTAAAAAAGTGAGATTAAGTTTTCAAATCATCCCTTGGTATGTTTGTATAAACTCTACCAGTCTGCATGCCAACATGTTTCTCTGCACGTCAGCGTTCACAGGAACTCTTGCAGCAATGTTGCAGATGTTTGTGTGTGTTTGTGTGGTCAAACTGAGCTTATGAGTGACAGGAAATGCATAGTGGAAGTATGGCCAATGAGAAAGCTGCGTTTTAAATTGAGTCAAGTTTACTGGATTTGTGCATATTAGCATAGGATCATCACGGTGGTTAATAAATATCTTGGACAGACCCTTCAGACCTATATAGGACCCACACAGTAAAAGGGAGTTAATTCCCTATAACATCAGTAACTTCTTTCACACTGACCTAACGTGAAGCATGGGTGTGTGGTAATGTTTTTTTTTTTTTTTTAGGTTTTTATTACAACGGTAGCTATATTTATGATATTTGAAATTTGATATCTGAAGTATAGCCTGTTGTTATGGTGGATGTTGGTATCATGACATGTCCTTCATCTGTTCTGTACCTTAACCCTTTAACACAGAGCCTCTGTTATAACCTTATTGTCATCAACATGGTAATGACCAAGTCTTAATTAGTTACCTAAGACTCCTTGCATTGTCACAGCAATGTTTTTATGGTGTAGTTGAGTGTTTTCAGCAAAGAGTGAATAGGCCCATCAATCTGCAGTAAGAGCCTACAGTGGAGTGGTATCTGCTGGCTTTTGCTCATTTTTTGGAGAACTCAACTTTATGAACGGTTTCATTTTCAAGGCCAGAAAAAGGTAAAAAGTTGTACCTGACAAGTTTTAATGATCTTGAAAACGAAACAGTTACCAGGCACCATCCCGCCACTGGGGCGGTGTAAGTCAAGGAAAAAAATGTTAACTACCATAGTATTATACCTCGGACAGTGCACAGGGCCTTTTAGAAATACCTTACGACTTGGTCATTGTCATTCTGGTAACAGCTATTTATAACAGAAGTAGTGTCTTAAGGGGTTAAAGGTGCACTGTGTAATATTGTTTAGCAGTTTCTTTCCAGAATGCATACTATCCATTCAAAAATGTTACCTTTTTCATTAATACTTACCACCACCATCACATTCTAAGTATTCATTATGACTGGGGAAATTGCACTTTTCATACATGTCATGCTCTTCTCCATGTCCGCCATTTTGAATGTCCAGAAGTTGACATTTTTAGAAGCAAAAGTTACTGTACTTTGGTCATAGAAGGAAAATATTAGTTTATTACTTAGTAAATATTCATGAAAAGTTTCATTGAGCAACATAGTAGTTGCAATACCTACTCTGGCCACCATCCTACACAATGCACCTATGACTAGCAGGCCTAATGAATTTCTTGATTAGTTGAGAACTGTACCTCGTTCGTCTTGGTCTCCCCGTTTTCCGACTGGTTCTCCTCCTTGGGCTCCTCGGCCGCCACCTTGGCCTTCTTCTCCTCCTTCTTCTTGTCGTTCACCTCTTTATCTTTCTGTGGGAAGAAAAGACAGCACAGGGTTAGCATAAAGACCATGTGTGTGAGTGTTAAATCAATAACAACATGTTCCTTCCCTGACAGAATAAGCTTTGCTTTATAATATATAATATATCTGATTTGACTTTTTCATCCAATTACAAGAGACTTGGAACTTTATCTTGAACGTTGCTCATAAACTGACATAAGGGGGGAAGCAGACAGCTCAATGACTTTTTAAATTGTTATGATGATAGAAGAGTACAAAAATATTACCTTGGGAGCCTTCTTAGCTTTCGGTTCAGGTTTTGGAGGTGCTGGTTTCTAATAAGAAACACAAAATGACATGTAAGGAAAAACATCTATGATACATGTTAATTACTACCTTATGAATCCAGTAATTGAAAACAGAAACCCTTCTGAGCTTCCAAATCTTTTGATGAACAAATAAAACACATTCTCTGCACTGTAATAATATAAGGAGTCATAACCAAGGTAATAAAGAGGTGTACATACGCTTACAGCCGATAACCTTGCAGATCGTCTCTGAGGCTGCAGGTAGAGGGAATAAATTGTTTAAATTAGTTATTGAATTTGTTTAAAGTTAGAGAACCTGCATTGCAGGTTTGCTGAACAAGCAAGTATAGTTTTGGCAAATCTTTTTACACTCTTGGTATAACACCATTTATAAACATTTTATTATTTAGTTTTAAATGATATAAAGGTTATCTTACCTCCTCCTTGACCTCTCCATCGGCTCCCTGCAATGCAAGTTAAAAAGATATTGTTAGAAGTCCCATAAACAACTTCATCACTTTTGTATGCACTCCTGAGGCACCTATTTAGAACGGAAACACTTTCACGCATCAGCTTCAGCACTGACAGGGGGAGGGGCAGGGGACAAGGCCCATCTACTGCGCCACCTGGCGATAAGAAGGTGTCATAGCAGTCATCTTGCAAATCGAACAAAGAAAACGTATGAAAATGTATAAATAACACGGTTCATTTGAGGCTATACAGCGACGATTAAAATAATAGAGTGTTCTGACGATTTTTCTATGCCGATTTGACGACTGGTCGCGCGATATTGCGCTTAAAAATCGGTATTCATTACAAGCTGCGTTCGAGATGGAGAGTGTAGGAGCTGCAAAGCATGGCTGCGGTGCCACAGGCATGGAGATTCCAGTTCAGCGCAGACACACGGCGGGTAGATACAGTGCTGCTCAAGAAACCAGAGAAATAACACTTCGCTATTGCACGAATTATCGCATTTAGACTCCAAATTAGACGAAAACAAGCACCATGTAATTATCAAACGGAGAGCGCGAGTGCATGCAAAGATTTTTCAGAAAAATCACCGTTGTCTCGAGGGCTTCCTAATTTCGCTACGGATTTATAAGGACAAAAGTATATCCGCATGTCGTAACCAGGTCGTTTACCTACCTTTCTTTTAGGCATGGTGGATTTCTTTACTAGTTTCTTCTTTTATATAAAACTAAGAGGTTATATGTTTAATTTAGACTTCACAGTTTGGATAGACTGGCGTTCGCAGAGCTCTGGTCCTGTAGTAAACACACTGTTACATTAAAACCAGTGGTTGAATGGGGGGGTGGAGGCGCGGCCAATTTCTGACTGATTTTAAATGTGACCAATCAAAGGGACACCAAGATGTGATCCAGACGAACTAGATTCTGAACTCTGTAGTCTTTTACGCGCGAAATCCTAAGTGTAAATAAATGGAATGCAGGCCTACTGTTTTTTTTTTACATAATATTCTGAAACATTGTTGCAAAGCACGCAATGCACGGGCACCATAGCAGACAAAAAAGAAAAAAAGCTCGCTTATCTGTCTCTCTAGCCTCGACAGAGATTGCCACTGAAAATGGGGAGAACAGTAATGGATGATGTTGAAATGATTTGGGTTGCGGATGAGATCCTTTTCATCATGGCGACATTCTGCAAATAGTGTAGGGCTGTCGCGCACATGTGGAAGCCCTCTGGTTACAAATGATGAAACCCTTGCAATTAGAGTGTGATAGACAATTTCGAGGCCAAATAGTGACCGTCCTTTGCGGTGCCGAATTGGCGTTACGAGGAACAAAAGTCAAATGTCAGCTTATGGCGGCGTCTTGGAGCATGGCTGGGGGGTTGCCGTCGCCTAATAATATGGGCAATTTGGGAGAGATGGCGGGGCAGGGCAGGCAGCCTATGGGCTGGGGTGGTGTGAATGGAATCTCATTAGGGGTCCCCCTCAACACAATGGTGAAGGCGGCAGGCAGTGAAGAACACTCACACAATAGCTGTCTGCAACAATGTAACACAGTAAACACAGTTGCTTAGGCCTATAAGATGCATAGGCGACGCCATACATTATTAGAATCATGTTTCATTCATGGATAGATGGCTTATGTTGGCCATATAGCCTATCGAAATAATAATAAAAATCTTTTGACGTGCACAGTGCAATGCAGAATGTTTTATACCGGAATTGGTGCAGCTACATTGATTTATTCATGGTTCAAATGTATTATTAAATGTTTGTGTACTGCATGACTTTCAACCTCAAGGTTGCAATTTTGAGCCTTTTTAATGTTCCAGAGTGCAATGTGTGCAGTATTTGCAGACCCAAATCTATCATAATTTTACTGTTCACTGTATGGAATCAGATTGACACTCCTTCATTAAAGGACAAGTGCACTATTTTGAAAATTAAGTCCCTTTTCTGAATTGTCTGCGGTGTTGTTTTAGTGCTCCTTTAAAATGTTCGCCGCTGTCTCCATTATTTGGCTAACATGGATTTTGTCTCAATTGGCCTTACAATGGCCGTCTATGGGCCTGTCCAAATATGTTCTAAACATTTGTTTTCGAAAGTATGCATCTCACTAAGTGGTTAGGGGTGTTCACTGGCATTCCCTAACAAGTTTGAAGGCGAAAAATGGATTCTGTCATCTCTTATTTGCCATTTTGTGAATGAAAGAAAAAATGCATTGACAAAATGCTCCTACATAAAACACGACAGAAGTCATGTTTCGCTATGAAAATTGTTATGGAATGACCATGCCGTGTTCTAACGGTAGGGAACTGGGCTACTAGGTAGAAACCCGGGTTCGATTCCGGCCCGGGTTATTTGCCGATCCTTCCCTGTCTCTCTCTTCCCACTCATTTCCTGTCTCGCCACTGTCCTGTCAAAAATAAAGGCAAAACACTCTAACATATATAAATGTTATGGAATAGGCCTACTGTTGAATACCCCTGAATCCTTGCTGAGTTGCATATTCATGCATGTTTAGTGTGGTTTTAGGAGCAGATTTGGACATGCCCATTCTAAATCCAGTTGAGACAAAATCCAAATTACCCAAATAACAGAGACAGCAGCAAACATGAAATAAATGGTGAGGGGGACTTTGAAGCATTATAGACAACTCAGCAAAAGGGGCTTAATGTTCAAAATAGTGCACTTGTCCTTTAAAAGATGAAAATCATGCAGTACCACTGTAGACACATAGGAAAATCATAGTAAATAATTAAATTAATGCAATGCATTTTATCAGTAAAATAAGCGCCTCAGTACTAACTCTTAAGAGGAAGGATAAAAAAGATACAACAGTCACTAGGCTACCTTTAACAATCTACACAATATCTACACTTAAAAAAAAAATGTCGGACTTCTCAGTTTTTATCAGCATTGGGTCATGCAACATAAGAAGCATATCGCAATTCTTTTTGGGATTGTATGATCTTCAAATTACTAATCCACCATTGACAATTGAAAAGGGCTGGCATTGGTTTGTACACAGACTAGGGGTCAGGCTGAGGAATTCTCATCTGAAGTTTTAAGTGTAGCGTGTCCACCATTTGTTTCTGTTAAAACAACACATCTCTTTCCCACAGAGGTCACCAGATTGTCTGGTGGCTTGTTAGATGTTATTCCACTCCATTCAATGGCATTCCATTCTTCAGGTATCGTAGTTATTATGTCGCATTAGTACATTGTTATGACAGCATTATGACATGCTGGCAGGCAAATGGCATGACGACAGTTAAAATCTCATCCAGTGGGAATCTGATTTTTTCCCCCTGATCTGAGCCGTTCATGTGTACTAAGCAGTCCTGAACTGCAGTGGTCACACATGCTGAAGAGGCCTATGGTCCAACAGAGCCAACATTTTGCAGTGTTAATCGAACCCTAATCTCAAATATAGCTTCACATCAAAATATATGGTCTTTCACATTTGATAGATTGAATTCAATTCAAGTCTTTGAGTGAGTATTATTGAAGTAGCCCCTTAATGCGCGCCGTACCTCCAGTGGCACGCTGTAATAGCCATTGAAATGTAACTACCACAGCACTACAATACTATGACACAACACAGACCCTTTAGTAATGCACCACGACTTGGTCATTACCATACTGGTAACAACAAATGTATAAAGCCGCGTCTTAAGGGGTTAAGACTGTGAAATCAGTTCGGTTTTGCCGTGTGCACATGGACCGCTCTGGTGGAGATTTGAGAACCCATCATGCCAATGTCACATTTCCTCATGGCTGAGGCGTTGCTGCTTTGTGCCAATTTGGGCATTTTGGGCTGGCACGTCATTGCTCCTCAGTAAAGGAAATGTCTGAGTGCTGCTCATTAGGTCATGGTTACAATGTCACACTGTGAATGGTATTACTACATCACTAAGCAATTGGCCCCGTCTGAGATTTACTCAAATTTAGGAAACAAATAATTAGCCATGTCAAATTGTGTACTAATGTAAGATACCATGAATTACAGTAATTATGCCCACTTGGCACACGTCATGTGAAAGCCCACCTGGGAAACTCTCCTTGTAATTGTGACACACAACTCTGCAGGACACAGAGCACACAAGGGAATTGCATTTATGCCTTACCTGTGCAAGGGGGCAGCCCTCCCTACATGATCTCGAAGGAATTGCGTCTAATTTCTCACGCAAACCAAAAACTGAAATTGTGTCCAGATTACAACGCATTCCCTTTGACGTCACACATGAGCAGTGGTCATGCTGCCGTCTGGAGCACAGAGATGGCCAAACTCGGCTTCTGACTGGTCGAGCTTCAAGATTCGAGCTGCAGATTTGAACCGGCTATAGCGTCCCTGTGACAGGTTAGGTTTAGGGATGTTTTGGTCTGGGTACAATTCCGCAACAAATTTGCCATTCCCTTACTTATTTTTTTTATTGCCATTCCCTTGCTTAGTTTACTGACAGGTTAGGTTTTGGGATGGTTTTGGTCAGGGCACAGCAGAGTATTTTTGCGTTTGAAGCTCGACCAATCAGAAGCTGAGTTTGGCCATCTATGGGCTCCAGACAGCAGGGAATGCGTCCAAATTTGAACGCAAATTCGGATTTTGGTTTGCGTGAGAAATTAGATGCAATTCCTTCAAGATCAGGCTCACCCTCATCAAGTCAAGTCAGGTCGACTTTCTTGTCAGTTTCTTCATATGCACAGGTCATACAAAAAATGTGCATTTGCAGATATGCATCGGCCATCTATCCCATGCAAAGATATAGACTGACAAACATTAAGTGCAAGACAGGACCAAGACAGGGGGGTAGGTTAGCGGCCAAATGGAGCAGCGTGGCTGGATACCCTGCTCACACGGTACCTCAGTCATGGAGGATGGGGGAGCACTGGTTGATCACTCCCCTATCAACCTGGCAGGCTCAGGCCTGACATGCTAACTGCTTGTGTCTTCAATGGGCCTATTTGGGTCATATACTGTACATATTTTTGAAAATGTATAGCCCATACCTCCACATTTTTGACCTGGGAGCAGGACCAGAGTAACATCTGCATAATTTAAACTTTGTGTTTGTATTGCCCTCTTTGTGTTTATATTTTTGCTCAGTGTAGATGTCATCACTTTTTTGGGTAAAATGCACAAAAGTAGCATATAACTTGACAATATGACAATGGATTATTTGTCGGCACATACTCCAATAATATTGCTTCTTATGATCGTATACATGTCTAATATCAGGACTCACTTCTCATTCTTGAACAATACAAATTGGAGAGGGAAGTCAAATTCCAACAACTGTTTTACTACGCCACTGTGCCTTTGAGTGTACAAAACAATACAAGGCAAAAATAGTTTGTGGTGCTTTGCAGAACTGAAGTGCAATAAATCACTTCATTGTGCAACAGTAAATTGCAGTGATGTTTTATTGTGCTAAGTGACTGCACTGTAACCCTGGTGGCAATTCTTAGTTCCTCTGAGTGTAGTTGTCAGAATATCAGACTTTCCTCAAGGCTGGCCCTTCTCACCCTCCTTAAAGGAGAATTCCGGCCATTTTACAAACATGTCTGATCTGGTTGAGGCCAAGGTAAGTTGGCTAAAAGGGATAATCGCGAGAAAATGTCATGCGGGCTAGACTTAGTTTGGGCCTTGTGGATGTGCAGATGAGTCGGGCAAGCTTAAAACCTTCTCTCAAACTCGAAACTTCTATAAAATGCGTTTGAGCGAATTGCCCATGGTGTGTGGTCCCATACCATTCAACCCAGTGCATAATTATATAGCATTAGCTAGCAGACCCATGTTAGATGGTGTTGTGGCACGCTGCTTTTACAGGCTTGCTGCCCATGGGGACCCAGGTTCGATTCTGGTCTGGGCAATTTCTCAACCATACCCCATCTCTCTCCTACTTACATCCTGCTGCTCTTCACAGTCTCCATCTAACACAACACCCCCCCCCCAAAGCACATAGGCCTACAATATATTGTCAGATGAGGAAAAAAATGCACTATTACACAACTCTATCCATTCTGCCATACAGGCTAAACCACTCACTGACGGTATAATAATGAAACACTAAAAAGGTAAAAAGTTAGAAAAGATAGTAACTTATCATCAAACCATGTTACAACCTAAATTACCCCCCATTTCCCCATGCTTTAGTTTAGGCCCTTCCCACATCCAACCAACACGGCTGCAAAGAAAGCTAATTGGCTATATAATGATGTCAAATCCTGACACTCGATACAGCAGTAACTACTGTACATGTGCCACTGATAACAATCTTTTGTCGTAGGAGACTTCTGGAAGTAATTTTGGGATCCGGTGCCGTACATACAGTAGGTTCCATTACATCCGCATACAGGATGCTCTGTCATGCATGGACCACCGCAATGCAGCTAAATGGTGAAACCTGGCAGTCAGAACAAAGCTCACATGAGTTTAGCGTGGTCAATCTCACATATTACTGTAATTAATATCCCAGGGGCGGGCATATGCTGTGTCTATCAAATGTCTCTGCACTGGACGAAGCTGAAGCTACAAACGTTCAGATCAACCCCACCAATTGAAGCTCTATCTCACCAGGTTGCTCACCATCACACTAAACCCACCTCAATTGCATCTGGGTAAAAAGTTGTTTTTCAGTGGTAGTTAAAAGCTGGTTTGGTCAGACCTCAGAGAAGCTGACAGGAGGGGACAAAGGGGTCACTTGTGCTGGGCCCAGGGAGATGGGGGTGAGGAGTGCACAGAATTAGGTCCTCATTACATCGTACGTATATTGAGGGGGGTGCCTTCCAGATGACTTTGTCCCGGACCCAGCAAAAAGCAGTCAGCATCCCTGACTGCCCTCCATGGGTGTAGTTTGAGTGGGCAGGGGAGGCATTGCCCTCCTGGTGGCTGAGACATGACATCAAGTCAAGATAATGGCAAAATATAAATGTTAAAAGTTTAAACATACTGATATTTTAAAATACCCAATTAAAATACCCACTCCCCCACCCTCTTATGCAAAAGTCAAACTCCGCTTATGCTGCCCTGATCACAAACCTGTGTGCTGTGTCACAGGAAGTCTGGGCAGGCCAGACCTAAGGGGAAGCTGTATGTCATCTGAATTCTGACTTACACAATGAAACACCAAACATAGTTTATTTAAAGGTACTCTGTGTTACTTGTTTATTTCCAGAATTCAAGCTACCCATTTACTAATGTTACCTTTTTCATGAATACTTAGCACCATCATCAAATTCTAAGTATTCATTATGACTGGAAAAATTGCACTTTTCATACATGAAAAGGGGGATCTTCCTCGTGGTCTGCCATTTTGAATTTCCAGAAATAGTTTTTAATATTTTTTAGCTGCAAAAATGACTGTACTTGGACCATACTAGAAAATATTAATGTATTACTTAGTAACCTTTCATGTAAAGATCAAATTTGGCAATAGGCACCCCAGTTTCAATGAGAAGCATAGTTGCAGTACCTTTTTTGACCATTTCCGGCACAGTGTCTCTTTAAAGGTGAACATTATTTGTGTTTGAGGCACTCTCATCAATGTTTTGGTTGTTTGCTCCCTTGCTGGAGTAGAGGGAAACACACTTAACACAACAACAAAATATTTTTTCTTTGCACCTCTGTGTCCAGCAGGCAGCTTTGGGATGGTAGCCTATATAAATCTTGTCTGTGAACATTCTCATTAATCCAAGTCCATCCAAGTTAGTCAAAAGAGTGACCTTTATCTTGTGGGAAGGGGGCCAGCCTGACAGGTGTACTCTCCGGAGTTAAATACCTTCTGATTCACACAGAACTGAAGAAATCTGGCAGACTAAGAGGATTAAAATGTCTTAAGAGGTCAAATTTACACCAAAACTCTTCAAGCCTGTAACCTACTGTATCATCCATAGGTGAGACTTGAAGACTCCCTACATTATGTCCTTCATTTCTATCTCAAAGCAACATTACACTAACCTCCAGTAGTGCTACTGATGTGCTACATTTTTGGAAGAAAAGCCTCAATACTCTCTTGTTAACAGCCCTCGCATAGGTGAGATATTCAGCAGGGTCACACTGTAATGCAGGGCCCGGCGATAGGCAAAGGCAGACAAGGCTGTCATGTGCCTATAGTGCCAAATATCTTGTGGGCACCAAGTGCCACCGAATTAAAAATATTAAGTGAAATAAAGCAGAAAACTTTATATTGACAGTGATTATTGATGGGCACTACATATAGTACTGTATGTACAGTAGATACTAGATCAGCTGTGCTCGATCAGATGTATGACCCATACACCTGCATGTATTGGCACAGATGCCCATTTCTAAATCCACAAAAAGGGAGGAGGGGTGCTGGCCCAGGGCACCAAATTGACATCAACCAGCCCTGCTGTAATGACTAAAGGCGTGTCCATCTCACAACTAACATGATATTTAATGTCATTCCTTCCTTTTGATGTAATGTTAGTCAGCCACCGAGTATTGGCGGAGATAGGGATACCGAGGGTATGACAGGCCCGCCGTGAGATATTAAAATCTACTTCTACCTGATCTGCCTCTTCCATTGGCTAGTTATTCATTATCGGAGTAGTCCCAAATTATTCTGCTGTGATATAACAGCTGTGATGTCCCTAAAAAATGCATCTGAGGCCAATTGTACACATCCGTTTATTGTTGTTGAACCCACATAAGCCCAGTAGCCTCTTACTGAGGATGGGGTCGCCGGTGGGCCTATTCACCATTTGCTGAAAATACTTAACTACATCATAACAACATTGTTACATTACAGAGAGCCTTAAGTAACATATTAAGACATAGCCATTACAATTTTGGTGACAGTGGGATTATACGGTGACATAGGCTCTGCGCTATGGGGTTAACATACAAGTCTGTGGTGACCACAGCATGAGACGTTCACCACAGGCCAGGGCATCACTCACTCTTGTCTAGTGGGCAAACACTAAATTTAGGAGAATGACCTGGCATCATCAGGGGAGTGTGAATGGATTAGGCACATCAGGAGCATCATCAGGAGGAGGTTTACAGCCATACAGCATGCCGCTGTGGAGTAGCAGACTATACATAGGTTTCACGTTTATAGACTTACGTGTTGTGAGGAGGGGCAAGATGCTAAGCAGCCAGCCACGTTATCTTTTTTTTTTAGTGACAGCAGTTTCCAACAATCAAAGGTTGAAGAGTGCACAGTGAGGGGTGTTTACAAATGCGCAACCCATGTATCAGTAGACTATAATTCTCCGGCTTATCAAAGAAATTCTGAGATGAAAAGTTCTATATTCTAAACAGTTGACAATCTTTTTGTTTACTGTTCCATGCCTTAGCTGATGGTTAGTAATTGATTATTGGAAGGGACACTGAGGACTTTAATTAACTCAATAGGCCTACCTATATACCTATATATACCTTATAAAATGTTCTTTAAGGTACAGTACCATTGTAGACAGTACATCCGGTTTTTTTTAGTGATGTTGGATTGCATGAATTCATTCCCACATAGTTGTCTTTCCAGCGATAATACATGTATTTTAGGAAATTATTCAGCTGATAAGACAGAGAACACTTTCTGTTGCCCTAGGAACATAAAGGAAGATGAAATCACATTATAGTCTACGGCTGTTTTATTTAGCAGGATAGTGCCCCCTTGTGGATATCTAAAATAAAACAATTTGGAAAAGACTTCCACTATGCCCGTTTATCAATAGTACCTACCTATTAAAGTATAATTGAGCCTTTACATTATAGGCTTTAAACACAGTTCATGATCATGGCTGTATTATATTCCAAATTAACATGTGCCATTAAGATCAGCCAGTTAGAACACATTCTAATTCAATTCAACATTTATATTAAAGCTATGAAGGGAGGCATTTAAAAAAAATCGCTGTTATAATATCCCACCTACGCGTAATTTGATGGTGACCCCTGAAATGAGACAGAAAGTAACCCAAAGGCCTCAAAAGAGATAAGATATGGCCTATAAAGATGGCAAATGGAGGGGTAGGAATGAGCCCTAAATAGGTCTACACAGTATAATGTCCTCCAGAATCCAAATGGAAGATCTCCCTGATTGATAAACTCCAATTCTGTTATCTTGGCAAAGATTGTCTTAGGGTGTTTTTCAACTCCCCATTGGCTCTCCTGCCCGGGTAATAACAAAAGGCCATTTGGTCTCTCCACCAGCTTATAAGGATATGATAATGAATGGCTTTCTCTCTCAAACATTCTGAGCTTATTTTGGCTAATGTGTCTTTAATTTAACTTCAGCACTTCTGTATCACTTACAGTGTAGCTTTGTGTTAATTGTAATAGTTAACTTGCATTTGATCATTAAATTGACATTTACCATTCATTCACTTTTATCTACTAATGTGGCACACCATTCAGGAATACTTAGCTAACAATATTTCAATTCAAAGATAACCACACCCTTCCCTCATTGGTTGGAAAGATTAGTGGTATGAAGTAATTGTTTACAGGGCGGACCAGAAGAATAACTACAGTAGTCAACCACTGTTTTAAATGTCCAGAGCTCTAACAGTAGAACCAGAAGTCAATTATCAACTCTTATTTCCCAAAGAAATAACTTCAGGACCCAGGATGCAGTGTGAACAGTAAAACACCAAAATGCTGGTGATAATCCACTGGACAGGACTGGAAAACTGTATACATTAAAATTGTGTTCTGTATTAACCTTGTTGATGTGAAATCCTTCGAAAAATCATGAAATCTTCTGTATCATTCATCCTCATTCATCAATAACGCAAACAACTGTATCTCTGACATTATTCTTAATGTCAACCCTCAAGAAGCAAGCAAAGACTCTTGTCTTTTGTGAATATCTATTGCTTGAGCTGCCCCAGTCCTGGGGTAGACTCCATGGCATGTTGACCCATGTTAATGTACTTAAAAATCCTGGCATCTGTACTGGTTCGGTATATTTTTGTGCACATTGTATTGTTGACTAAGGTTATGTCCTCGATTGTCACTTTGGTTAAGAAGCGTCTGCCAAATGCAATTAATGTCTCACACAATGGGGAGTAGCATCATGCTTTGTAAATACTATCAAATATAGGTATGTTGGTTATATTCTAGGAGCCATAATAAATACTATTGACCAAAGAATACCACAAATTAAAATGGAAAAAAACACAAAAATGTTCCATTTTATTTCCCTTACTTTTTTTCTTTGTTGTACATCAGGTACAGACATAAAAGCCACGTGATAAAAGTTACTGCAATAGAGGTGAAGAAATGCCACATAGACCGTAGGTAAGAAAACAGGAACATGCTGTAAAAAACAAAGAGACTGAAAACGTGAATTCAAGTACTACCCTGTGTCATGGATGACAGATATCCCTATACAAGTAGAAATAAAGCTTAAATCACAGTAACCCTTCTTCAAACACCTACAATCTCACCGATTCATCCTTAAATACGCAATAATATGCTATCAGACTATCAGATATTTCAGTCACGAAACTTCGGAAGTGCTTGTGTGATGAACTGAATATCTTACGCCTTTGCGTCTCCGTTATCTTGTACGCAAAAGTTACGCAAAACACGTACAAGCACCTCTGCAGATACAACCAACTCAACTCCCATCTCTGTGTGTGTTTTAAATATTCCTGAATAAACCTGAATATACATTCAACAGCCGAGTCTGAATACCTCCTTGACCCCAATGATGTAACTAGATGCTGTTGCATAGATTGTTGAGATTTTCAGGATTAATCCACGCCGACAAAACAAAAGTATGGCTTAAATATTAAACTACGGAAAAGGTGCGTGTAAAACAGAAATGCTTGACTTACAAAAGGCTAACATAATGTTCTGTAAAAATGCTTCTGTAATAACTTCCATGATGTAAAACGTATGATCACAGTAGAAAATTCACCTGCCACCTTCCCATCCTCATTCCAGTATGTGTCTTCCTTGAGAATTATTAAGAATTTTTTGAGAACTTCTTGAGAATTAATGAGACTGTATGTGTGTCTTAAGAAATAAGTAAGTCAGGGTTGTTCTCCCTGTACAGATACTATGCTCAGTATGTGTGCAGATTTGTTCCCCACTCACCATTGGTAAACTGAAGTGTGTATATTGAGGTAAAAGAACCACAGGCCTGTGGGAGGCCTGTAGAATGAAGTACTGAGAAACATCTTGACAAAACATCACACCTGGGGGGTATGCCAAGATCATGGGTAAGTGATAAACCTGGCTAAGTTAATCTACAGGAAGTGGTAAACCTGCTAATAGAGAGCCCATCGGTATAATTTAGTTTAGAAAATTAGGACTCTGGGCTCTTCTATTAGATGATTTACCACTACCTCAATGTTAACATAACCTGATTTACTACTGAGCCAGGCTCTTGAAATACTCCCCCAGAACACATTGGACATCTGTGAACATCACCCACGAGACTAAAGGTGCCGGTATGCTTGCTGCAAGATACGCGAGCGCGTGCACGATTCGTTCATGAACGCGTTAACATGCGTATTTAATGTCAATTTCGCGCGCGTTGGACTGCAATATCTTCAAACTCGCTGGGGGGCGATCGTAAGATAGACTGCGCAGTTCCACGCGTGTGCTTGATATGAAAACGACAATGGCAGCAACTTTTAAGAGCGTCCGCCAGTATTTTGCGTCTTGGTCAACTGCTTTTGAAGCAAGCATGTGATGCCGGTTGCTCGCGGTGACGCGCGTAATTTACAGCTCGCAGCAAGCATACCGGCACCTTTAGTGCGCGGGAGACTAAGGCTTTGGAGTACAAAATTGACGGCAGGATAATCACCCGACCCACATCTCCCCCCCCTTCCACCACCCCCTTGGGTTTTCTCTTGTTGTTCATTTTGTTTTGGTCTAGCCGCGAGTGCTGTACATGTCCGAGTCCTCAGGGTGAGACTGGCCAAGGTCCACCAGTGCAGGGTCGGGGGCAAACTGAGGTTTCTCTTCTGTAAACACAACAAAAACAAGAGAGAAACAATGTTTTAGTCACTGTCCCTCTTCTGTAGTGGTAAGTTTGTGAAAGGAGTGATAAATTCAGCTCCTCCTGTGATGTGACATTAACCATTCAAAATATTGTCGATGCATTTATTGTAATATATGGGAGCATTCATTTGGAAATAATCACAATAGGTTAATGATGACTTCATAGAAGGTCATACGGTAAAACAACAGCCTGGAAAATGACACATTCAATCTCCATGATGTTCACAGGATTTCCATGGGAATCGTGTGCACTTGTCATCTCACCAGTGGCATCCTTCACAGGAACCGGCTCTTCGATCAAAACTGGGGCTTCTTCCACAGCTACAGGGGTGGTCTCCTCAGGGGTGGGGTCTTCTACAGGTGCACGGACCCTCTCTCCACCGGGTGTCTCCACGATTAGGACATCTGGTTCAGGGGCAGAGGGAGTGGCTTCTTCAGCAACCGCAGGAATGGCCTCCACTACAAACATTTAAATTGAATTACACATATGAAATATTCTATTTGACAACATTGGTGTTGTATGTAATAATGTAATGTATCGATATATAATGTATCGATCGTATGTATCGATAATGTATCTGTGGAAAGGAAGGACTGGACTGGGACCAAAAGAAGAGAGCATGTTTTTGTGCAGCCTCCCTTTAAATTGTGGGCCAGTCTCTCAGAAAATGTGGTAAAAAAATCAACAGCATCTACACCTGAGGACTGTCTGCCCACCAGGAAATAACCTGTATGATATATTACCAATCCGGGCCTACATTAAGTGAATGTGCACTACTGAAAAAGAGCAGTGTTAAGTTCAATGTATAAGGTCACTGCCAAGCAGTCAGTCCATAGATATGTCTGCGTATAGCAAACCACGGAAGTTTAGAAAAAAGTGCACGAATATCAACAACTAACCTGGAGCAGGTTCTGCAGGGGCTTCAGTAGCAACAGCTTCAGCAGGTGGAGGAGCAGCCTCAGCAGCCTCAGCAGCAGCAGGTTCAGGGGCGGGTGGGGCAGGAGAGGGTTCAGCAGCAGGCTCGGGGGCAGGAGCAGCAGCCTCTGGGGTAGGTTCGGCGGCGGGGGCAGCAGGCTCGGCAGCAGGTGCAGCATCTGGAGTAGGTTCAGGGACTGCTGCAGGCTCTGCAGGCGTTTCAGGGGCCGGTGCAGGCTCCGCGACAGGTTCAGGGGCGGGAGCTGCCTCTGCTGTGGGTTCAGGGGCGGGTGGAGCAGGAGCGGCTTCTGGGCAAGGCTCCGGGGCAGGGGCAGGTGGAGCTTCCGATGTAGGTTCAGGAGTGGCCTCTGGTGCAGGTTCTGGGGCAGCCGGAGCTGGAGCAGACTCTGCAGTGGGTTCGGGTGTAGGTGCTGCCTCTGCAACTGGTTCAGGGGCAGGAGCCGCCTCTGCAGCGGGTGGGGCTTCTGCAACTGGTTCAGGTGCTGGTACAGCTTCAGCTGCAGGTTCAGGGGCGGCTGCTGCTTCTGGAGCAGGCGCAGCCTCTGGGGCAGCTTCTGCAACTGGTTCAGGAGCAGGAGCCGCCTCAGCAGCTGGCTCAGGGGCTGGTGTGGCTTCTGCTGCAGGTTCAGGGGCAGGGGCGGCTTCAGGGGCAGCCTCAGCAGCTGGTGCCTCTGCTGCCTCTGCTGCAGGCTCAGGAGCTGGGTCGGCTGCTGCCTCTGGGGCAGCTTCTGCAACCGATTCAGGAGCAGGAGCTGCTTCTGCAGCTGGCTCAGGGGCGGCTGCCGCCTCTGGAGCAGGTTCGGCCTCGGCAGCAGGTTCAGGGACTGGAGCCGCCTCGGCAGCAGCTTCAGGGGCTGGAGCCGCCTCGGCAGCAGGTTCAGGGGCTGGTGTAGCTTCTGCAGCAGGTTCAGCGGCAGGAGCAGCTTCTGGGGCTGGTGTGGCCTCTACAACAGGGGCCACTTCCACCACAATAGGCTCTGCAGTCTCTGGAACAGGTTCTTCTGTGGGAGCAGCCTCTGCACTAGGGGCTGGGGTTGCTTCGGCAACGGGTGCTGCCTCTGCGGGTGCTTCAGTGCTTTCTGTGGAAGGCTGTGCGACTTCTTCCGTTGGAGCAGAGGGAGCGTCTATGGCTGGGGCTGGTTCAGAGGCTGTGGGCTCTGGCAGAGCTTTGGCTTCAGATGCGTCTGGCTCTGGTGCGGGGGCTGCTATGGGTGCTGGTGGCTGGAGATGACAAAGTAGAAGTAAAAAATGAACTATTAATAAATAAACTATTTAACACAATAAACAAACTACTAATAAACTATTACTCAACTATTACTAGCACAATTACTCAAAATGGCTCACCCAGCATCATAAATAGCTAGCAACATTTGTCTTTTTAGTTCGCATGATGGCCTTATGTGGGGAATTACTGAGATCCAAAGATACGAGGCAACAGGAAAGACAATTTTTCTAGGAAGTGGAATATTGTCAGACAGACACCACTGTTTTTCTGTGGTTTGATTATGTATAAGGCTTAGGAGAGCAAATTTAAAGGTGGCCTGCTGGTGGTCAGAGGGCAGTGGTCAGAGGGCTCTGACGTTCTTCAAAGTAGTGTGAAGGTAATCTTTGGTTAACACAACTTGGAACAAGGTTTAGAAGACATCCAAAGCACTCTTCCTCTTCTTATAAGTTAAAAAGCTTTTAATTAAATTGAGGTACGAGTTCATTTTAGAACACATTAAAAGTGCCAACATATTTCGGCCCGTAATGGCCTTCATCAGGGATTAAAATTAAGCTTGGGAGAGCAACATTGCAGATGGGCTGCTGGTACAGAAGCCAGTAAGCAAACCAAATTCTCAACTCGGTAGTATGCCTACATACCTCCAGGCTGGCAGCAGGGGCAATAACTGGTTTAGGTTTAGATTTAAAGACGGAGGCTACTGATGAGCCTACTGATGAGCCGGCAGAATACATCTTCTTTCCAGTAAGCTGAAATGGAGAAGAGGTATCATGACCACAGACATGGCTGAGAAACACACACACACACACACACACACACACACACACACACACACACACACACACACACACACACGTGTCTCCAATAAACTGGAAATGATATAGTAGCAATTTGAGTAATTGCACAAAATCAACACCCCCAATATAACATTTTAAAAAGTTAACAATGAACAACGAAAGGAAGGGTTCACATGAAAAATAAATCTGTGTCTTGGCTGTTTAAAGAACAAATGTAAATGTTTGTGTGTGTGTTAGTTAAAATGGCACATTGGAGACTGGTCAAACAGAATTTCAATCCTCTGTGTTAATCCTGTTAAATAGATCTTTGACTTTGACCCATAAAACGTGGTGGTTAGGGCTGGCTGGCATACCTTCAGGACCCCAACTGTTTGTGTGGGGTAGCACACTGCGGTCCCCAGCGTTGTAAGACCAAGAGGCACACCTATTCTCTTCAGTTGAGACCCTACAAACAAAAGGCACAGGCCACACATTCCACAATCAGCGATACAATACATATCAATACAAAAACATAGGAGAGTTCATGAAGGTTGTCTAAATTTTTTTATTTTTTTCGGGGTGGGGTCTCAATCAGCATTTACAAACGTAAGAGAGGGGGTAACAGGTGGATGCAGTCCTCTAATATTCATGCTTTCCTATGGCTCACTATTAAAAACTATTAAAGCGAGACACCGGAGTCTTGCAGACATGTGGAGATATTTTTTTCAATTCCAAGCAGTCCGTGGAAGTCCAGTGGTCGCTGGCGCTAGGCTAGTGCAAGTGAACAACTTTTTGACATCTCCACAGGTCTACAAGACTGGCTAACTAGGAAATAGGGTCCTATGTCAAAAATAACAGACATTCCTGCGTGTCCCTTTAAGGTCAGAGCAGTGGACAAGTCACAAGTGTTTCTAATGCACCCCCAGGAAGTCAGCTTTGGGGCTCAATGGTAATGTGATTAAGTGGTAAGTATAGTAAGCTTTTCTATACATACCCTTTCGTGCCAGTATGAGTCCAGCCAACCCAGATACTGTGATGACCCCAACCCTGGGCAAGAAGCCTGGCGGAGGATCCCTCAAGAAATTGTATGTATCTGAAATGGAGAAGAATCATGGCATCATGTCAGGCAAATAGCAGAACATGTACTTTCAACTATTTCCGGAAAACAATCACATTGTAGTACATTCATTGCCTAACTTCATGTCTTCAACTTTATGTACTTGATTCAATGTGCGTCTTGCAAAGACAAAAAAGTACAGTCAACCTGTTATGGTACCCCATTCTTACCTTCTCCTGCTTGGTAAACACTGACGGCCCCAACTTTAACTGTCCGACAGGCACTCTACAGAAACACATTGAAATTACAACACCGATTATTAAGTCAGTCAATTGTGTAAAACACTGTACGTTCATAATACCAAAATTATCACTTGTATTTTTCCCAGTGTGCAGAACTGTAAGAAGTTTACATAAAGAAAAGGCAAAAGTCTGGGACTCCCCACTCGGGGATCGAACCAATTACCTACCGGTCGATACACCAGTTTGGCATGGCAGGCACAGTAAGATACCACTGAGCTAAAGGTCCAGACCGGTAGCTCAGCACTACCGTATCTATGTGATGCTTCGGGAGGGAAGTTTACTAACATGCTGAACTCAATGTTACTTGGCATCCGATACATGCGTACGTACCATCACTGCCCTGCCGACGGGCTGCAGCCCCACCCTGACAAATCCTATGCCCCTCTCCAGAGGCCCTTGCTGGTCTGCCACAAAGTGCATCGCAGGGGGGTCCGGAGAGTAAATGGACATCTGTGGATGCAGAAAACGACATTTGTAAACAATAACGTCAATTTAGGTATATTTGTTCTGTTACAACAGAGTATACAATAGAGCAGGGGTCACCAACATGGTGCCCATTCATGAGGGATGTTTAAACATGGAGGTATTTTGATAAAAAAAAACATGTCTTGATTTCATGATTCAATAACCAAAATGATTCCTTACAAACCTCAATGAAGAAAAGCAGATCTGCTAGTGTCAAAATGAAACTTTCTATAATATATCAATATGAAAATAGTAGTAAAGATTGATTGAGTAGCACTTGGTACAAATCCCCATCCTTGGAGTAGCCCAGTAAAGGTTGGTGACACCTGTACTTTCAAAATATGCAGGCCTCCATGTTGTGGTTTGTTCTGAGCAAGCCTCCATGTTGAAATGGATGCAGTAGATTATTTTGACTGAGTAGCCCTCAATACAAATACAAATCCTCCTAATTTGAGTAGCCCAGTAAAGTTTAGAGACACCTGCACTTAAAGTGTGTACCGGTACGCCTCCATGCAATGGGCTATTCAATTGTCTGTGAGCCTCCATGTTGTGAGTTATTGTGTGTGAGCCTCCATGTTGTGAGTTGTTGTGTACAAGCCTCCATGTTGTGGGTTGTGGGGTGTTCCACTGTGACCGTACCTCGCGAGGAGACATGAGCTCCGTCTTGTCTTCCTTCGTCATGGCATAAACGCGACACGAGGCCAGCCCGAGGGCAGCCGGGCCGGCCAGCGCCGCCACCTTCACGGCCTGCCCACAAAGACAACATTTACAAAGATGTCACAACCACAAAAAACATTTACAAAAATGTCATCACAGGTTATGGCATGCTGTAGGGAAGTAGGGCAGTAGGTAAACTGACAGGCGGGACAAACATGTCAGTTATCCCAGGACCAGGGAGAAGGGGGCCCAGAGTTGGGTCCTCATTACACTGTATTGGGTGATGGGTCCTCCTTTCAGATGACTTTGTCTAGGGCCAGGCCAAAGCTCGACCCCGTTAAACAGTGATCCTCAAAAAGCCAAGTGTCCCAATACTAACTGGAGTTTAAGCAGCACCTCCAGTGCCTCGTTCTCTTCTTGTGCTGTGTGTATTGTGATACTCAACACAGGTCTTCATAGCCAGTTCTATGACATTTCATTTAGGATCTTAAATATTCTTGGTTAATTATGTGCATGTCAATCAATGATGCATATTAAGGAAACAAATGTCACCTTCCTCCCGTAATGGATTATACAAATTTTCATTTTCATTTTAGGCTTGTCTAGCCTACATAGTGTGTTTCATGGCTTTATAATAGAACAGAATGTTTAGACAAGTTCTTCATTTTGAACTTAAAGGGACACTGTGTGCGATTTTTAGTTGTTTATTTCCAGAATTCATGCTGCCAATTCACTAATGTTACCTTTTTCATGAATACTTACCACCAGCATCAAATTCTAAGTTTTAATTATGACCGGAAAAATTGCACTTTTCATACATGAAAAGGGGGATCTTCTCCATGGTCCGCCATTTTGAATTTCCAAAAATAGCCATTTTTAGCTGCAAAAATGACTGCACTTGGACCATACTAGAAAATATTTGTTTCATCATTAATAAACTTTCATGTAATGATCAAATTTGGCAATAGGCAGCCCAGTTTCAATGAGCAGCATTGTTGCAGTACCTTTTTTGACCATTTCCTGCAGTGTCCCTTTAATGTCAATTTACAGGTATAATTTGACTAAAGACGGTAGTGTTTTCTTTAGACCTGTTTTTTTTTAATGCGTCAGACAGCCCAATGAGCCCATAGACATCTATTGCATCCCGGTTTGTTATGTCAGTCACACGAGATAGTGGGACGCAGCTTGGATACATTAAAGTAGCCTAAATACAACTGAATAATCCCTCATTTGGCACAGTTGTGGATCACCTCACCTCGGGGTCATTTTGGGAAGTCTTGGAATGTGGGGAGACCATGCACGAATGTGCCAAATCATGGCAAGCTACGTTAGGTAGGTCTGCCTCAAGTTTGTGGAAATAGTGCAAGGATAAGTAGGATGAAGTTTCTTGAGGGGGCAACTTAAGTATTTAATTTTGTTGTATGTCAACATGCCTGAAAATGGTACTAAGAGACAGCACCTTCAGCATTTAGCCTATGTATATGCCGTGACCTTCTACTGTGTGTCTAAAACAGCTTAGAAGGAGACCTCACTTGAACTGAAGGCTCATTTACGCGACGCACATTTCACACAAGCTTGTGCCAAAATGAGCCTAATCCACTTATACATGTCCAGGAACCTCTTCATCCGGCCATTGTATCACTAAACCATCCTCGGTGAACTTAATTATGGAAACAGAATGGTATTGCAACACAACATATTGGCACAAACGTATAAAACACATTAGTACAACATGTTCTATGAAGCGACCACGCAAATAGGCTACATACAACACGGTATGCGAGGGTCTAGCGTTGCGACGTCACACGTGCCATCATATGCGCCCTTATCAAACAGTTCGAATATTGTAACAGTGAACATTGTAAGCTACATTTCTTTATCGAGTCATTTCAAAAATTCTGCAAGTTTTTCGAAAGCATACAGCACTCACCTTGGAAGCCATGCTGGTCCCTCCCCCTCTGTCTGTCTTTCTCCTATGGAAACCAACGAGGGACGTAAAGCCCCTGGAATGAATCGCGAGCCTTCCATACATTCTATTTCACATTCCGCGGAAGTGCATCCATCCTGTCGCCACTGAATGCAATGTAAGATTGTAACAAATGGATGAAATAATTGTCCTTGGTTGTTACACGATATGAGTGCACGCGTCAAAACAATCGACAAAGGGATTATAGACTAATGAAATGCATGGTAGGCTAGCCGTTGAAATCTGCACTGTATGCCTACATCACTGAAAATACAATGCTCAATCCTTTATTCTATTCCATTCTTCCCATACAACCTGTTTTTTACATTATGTATGAACTAATATATACAACTAAAAGAAATGCGGTTTTCTGTGTAGACCCTTTCATAGGTAGGCCTATATGGGTAAGGTTTTTGTTTTGTTATTATTTCACCCATAATGTATGTTTTTTTTTTTTTTTTTAATTCTTGGTTTCCATAACTAACTATGATTTCATCCCTAAGTAGGCCTATGGGTATTTTGTAAGTCTTACCATTTCGCAAGAGGCCAGCTAGGAAAGGCCATGTATCAAATATCACTTTAGCTCTCCGACTGGTCAGTGTTATGTCTAAGAAAAGGCTGAGAGAACATTCACACTTGCTGTTGGTGTAAAGGGCAGGCATCTGTAAAGGCCAGTATTATTATTAGCCAGGGTTTTTTTGCATCTATAAAACATAGCCTATAGTTCCCTTGCATTGCTACACCTCCAGGGCCTAAGCACAGCTGATCCGACACAGCACAATCCTTATCTAATAAACTGGCAATGGGAGCTCTCTACAATGGCTTACGTCCTAGTTGACTATACCCATGTGGTCCCAGAGACTTCCATTACTTTTTTCCACAGTAGGCCCAGATGACTTTGACAACACAGACAAAATCCTGACAACCGTAAAAGAAAATTGTCAGTCAGAGCACTGCAAAAGACATGACCTTGAAAATGGCTTGGACTTGTGGTAAGAACCAGATCTCATATTAATAGTATACACACAGTATAGTATTGGCTTTTTGCACTAGTGGTATAGTTGCCATGGTAATATAGTGATGGGCTGTAATGTGACTTCATTATACATCTAGCCTGCTACTGTCCTATGTGTAATGCTATTGTTTTGAAACAGTTGGTGGAGGGTGAAAAAGGACCCTTAGGCTGAATATATAGACCTTAGTAAAATCGAATTTGCTGTGAAGAACCTGGTTATGCATTTGAGACTGTGATGAACTTTTCTATTGGTGTGTTCTTCACACGCACAATATACCAATATGATAAGACAATTGCGAAATAGCGGTCAAGACGTTCTACAGTATAATTTGGCAAAAAGGTAAAAATTCACTGTTAATGTCATTTCAGGGAATCTAAATCAAAATGACTGTTGGATTTTCTCTTGCTTTTTGTCCAGAAGTCAACATTGAAGCCTAAAGATGATGACATATCCCGTGGGCTAAGACTCCGGAGCTGTGACATCCACATATCATTGTCTCTTGCACACCAATTGAATGAGATGAATAGAAAGATTCATCAGATACGAATGAAAGCGAAAGCTCAGCTGGGAAACTCCAACTCCCATTGCCATTGTGACACAGCACTCCACAGCACACAAGTGCACAATGCATACAATGAAATTGCATTTATGCCACACCTGTGCAAGGGGGCAACCCCCAATGGCGCCCCAAAAGAGAGCAGTGCGGCGGGACAGTACCATGCTCAGGGTACCTCGGTGGAGGAGAGCTCTGGTCAATTACTCCTCCCACCAACCTGGTGAGTGTGCAGTCGAACTGGCAATCTATGGGCTACAAGTCTGATGCCCTAACCGCTTACCCATGACTGCCCATTAGGGATGGGAATCTTCATCATCAAAGCGATACGATGTGCATCTCGATACACATGGCAACGATACGATACATTCACGATTCATGAAATTACCAGTGGTAAGATACGATACGATTCTCCTACCTACTGCGATGCAGTTCGATATGGCGCGATACAATTATAATGCCATGCGATGCAGTGCGATTCGGTACGATACGATGCGATACAGAACAGATTAAAATATCAAATTGATATTAAAGGCTGTGCACAAGGCTGCCGTTAGGCATAAGCAGAGTAAACAGAGCGCTTTTAGAACCTCAACCACTTTGCCCCCAAAATTGTGACCTCCTAAATTGAGACTGACTAAAAACATCATGAAAAAATATTTCATTACATTTGAAAACATTTTTGTTAGTTATCAAAAGGGCCATCATTTTTCAGACAAACTGTAATTGTGAATACAGTAATTAGCATTATTATTAGTAGCAGTAGTAGTATTTACTTATGAGGGGGCCTCAGTTATGCCTAGGCCCCCAAAACCTTAGCAGCGGCCCTGGCTGTGCATATTACTTTTGAAATAGCCTATACTGTAAAACATACAGAGAGCAGTGAGAACTCATTTTGGCTTGGGCACATTGCTTTGAGCAGAGAAAATGAAAAAAATACACAATACAATGAATACCATGCCAATTATAGTAGGCTATATCTCTTTTTTTAAATAAAAATGAGAAAACCACAGAGCTTCTGATCATGTTGGAATATTGACTTGGACATGTTATAGGCTAACTACATTTACAGGTAAGCTCTGAACAACTTATCAACCACAATTGACCCAAATTAGAACAATGTATTAAGTAGGTGTTGGGAATGGGGTTAATATCAGAAGGGGGAAATAACGTGCGTACTGGACTGAGGTGTTGGAATAGTGTAGCCTACTTTTCAACGGGATTTTTTAAACTTCATGGACAATCTGCACGAGCAGCAAATCAGACTGTGTGTGTCCAGCACGAGAGCTAAATATAACAGGCTCCTAAGCAATGATGCCAACTTAGCGACTTCACTTCTTTTTTACTGCATGAACAATGGACTTAACACGAATGCACAGGCTCTGTAACGTTTCCCAACACGGTTATGTTTTTTTGGTATCTCGTGCGCTGACTATGCTTATGCTGCTGTCATTCGGAAACTGCAGCATGTTGGCAGACAACTTTCTCTTGTTGTTTGTGCCGCACGGTAGACTACCCTATCGTCTCAAATAGTGAAGCGAGTACTCTCTCCACACGTCTTCCAGACTCGTCGCTAGAAGCTTTCATTTAAAAAGTCACCGGATGACCAGAAAACTCGCTGTAGCCTATGTGACAACAAAATGTGCTCCACATTGCTGGTAACCCGCCGCTTTGACTCAAAGGAAAATACTGATTGCTTGGTCACGCCTCCTCGCAATAGAGATGGAAAGGCGGTCTGAATCAGAGCAAGATGATGTGCGTTGCGCACGAGAACAAATCCTGAAATTGACAGTTTCTAAAAAGTTTTAAGAGATATTATCCGATTTGTACCGATGCGGACAGTCAAGGTACGATGTATCTCGATTTTATTTGCGTTTCTTACCGATGCAGACGTTTGCAAATCGATGCAACCGTACGGTACAGGTCGTATCGATTTTCCGATACGTATCGGTGAATCTTCCCGTCCCTACTGCCCATCATCTGTGTTTGTATACTATAGTAAGTGAGCCTGTTGATACTAAAAGGTAGGCAAAGAACACTAAGAACACAGCTTGGCCTACTAACAACTGAGTATGTGATAGTGTGTCTGTATGCCATTCATCAGAATATGAATCCTGTTTTATTAGGACCAATAAAAATCATGATGCCATAGCCCCCAATAACCCCCCAGACAATTTAACAGTGCAGATAATTCAGTTTATTAATTGTACAACTTAAATTTTACAATCTTTATATAGTATGTTTTCCAGAAAAAAGGGCTAGCTTTGAATCTTAGGAAGAATAAATGTATCTCTCTTTCGTATAACACCATTTTTTGTCGTTCAGTCATTGTACAGAGTAAACGCTCATAATATATTTTCAAAAAAAGAGCAATATGTTCCTTTTTTAAATGTCGCAGTGCAACTTACATCTGATACAGCAGAGCAGTGACCTGGGGGCAAAACGCCCAAAAGAACACAGTGGGACCCGTTGGCCAAATTACATACAGCCCACAACACACACACACGCAGTCACACACACACACACTCACACACACTCTCCTCGCCTTCTTTCACTCACTTACACACACACTTACACACACACACACACACACACACACACACACACACACACACACACACACACACACACACACACACACACACACACACACGTATAAGTACATGTGTGTGGGGTACACATACCTTCACACAGACACACATCTCAGACACATGGCTGACTTCTACTATGTATCTCGTCATTGTTAACAGATGGGGGGGTTGCTAAGATGGACATAGGCTGTCCTTTGTTGTCCTCTTTCCTTCCTTTCTCTCGCTCTTTCTCTCCCTCCCTCTCTCTCTCTGTCCATCTCTAGCTGTCTATCTGTTTCTTTTTTTTTCATACATTGCGGCGTCAATGCGACTGTACTCCTCAGCTACCCCCCTTGTATCCTAATGTGTGTATTTTCCCAAAAAGCACAGGTTTAACCACATCGAAAAAGATTACATTCAGTCCAATTAAAGTACATTCCACAATAATTCTATACACAGTCGATAACAAAACAAAAACAAAAAATTACATCGTCGTTATATACTGTGCTGCGTGTGTTGAAAAAACATGACCCGATTTAGACATTATGGACTTTTAGCTCAATGCCGTACTAAGATGAGGAGAACAACGCCATATATCAGATATATTTGACTTCAGGGGAGGGATCATGAAAAAAAAGTTCACAAAGAGGGGCAAAAAAACAAGAAGATACAGACATAGAAGACAGAAGTTCTTAAGAGAAAACTCAGGACCTGAATACAACCCAAAGTTCCAAGAGGTAACCCCAACCAGAGCTGGGAAGGAGCAGAAACAGTCATTTTAGAGACGCAAAGCTTTTTTTTCCTGTTTTACACTCTTTTCTTAAAAAAAGAAAAGAAAAAACTTAAAACAAAAGGAGAAAAACTTAAAATCGAAAAATAAAGAAGTAGACAGACTCTGCAGATACAGAATCCAAAAGATTGCATTCACGAGAAGAGTTCACAGTTTTTTTGAACAGAGGATGCAGCTAGGCAAACAAGAGACTATTATTGTATATACATTTTCTTAGCCAGAATGGCACAAGTACCTTAAAATCATGCAGATGTCGGAGCAACAATATAAATATGCCAAAGTAAAGTAAAAATGGCAACGAAAATAAAGACACTGTACGTACAGAAAGGCTGCAAAGAGACTAACCAATAAAAACAATCATTACATTGCATTCCTATGGGAAACTCTGCAGCCTATGCAAACGTTGCATTTTTAAATACAAGATTTAACTTATAGAACAATACATACAAACACTGGATGTTCCAGTCCTTTAAATGATAAACAGGGAAAAAAAACTTGTGTTAGAATTATGACTCTCGTCTTATGTCCAATTCAAGACACACGCACACACACACAACTCCGTCTAGGTCACTTCGTCTTTCAAAACACACACACACACACACACACACACACACACACACACACACACACACACACACACACACACACACACACACACACACACACACACACACACACACACACACAGAGAGTTCGAGAGCTGCATACAGATACACAGTAGGGCGGTGTGAGTGTTGCTTGGTAACAGAATGAAGCCCATTTGCCCACAGCTACATCGATCGCTCTTCCTGCAGCATTAAAAGGGGAAAAAAGGAAAATAATAATCAAAATAATAATAATTAAAATATCCAAAGAGCTGACTAAAAATAAGGGAGATAGAGAGAGATAAATGATACTGCCCCTGAACAACTATCGCTGTTGGTGTTCAGTTCCTCGTAGTTTTCGGTCCACATATTTATCTTCAGCACTAGTAAATATGAAAGAATGACTCGTTTTTTTTTTCCTCAGGCATGCAGTGGGACACCTCGATATCCCCAGCGAGTCAGTTTTGTTATACAGTACGTAGCTGACGTGGGCTCAGAGTCTTCTTCATTGCTCCCGCATCTGGCTTCATTGTCCAGGATGTCTGTCTGTGAGCTTTTTGCAATGTGCTCACAGAATACAGTAGAAATAGGAGAACAGTACGTGTGTGTGTGTGTGTGTGTGTGTGTGTGTGTGTGTGTGTGTGTGTGTGTGTGTGTGTGTGTGTGTGTGTGTGTGTGTGTGTGTGTGTGTGTGTGTGTGTGTGTGTGTGTGTGTGGTTAAATTGAGAGTGCGTAAAGGTTACAGTGTGTCGGCTCCTTACTCAGCTGTCAGTCAGGGTTCAGGGTAAGGTCAAGGGTCACGGTACAGTGGGAGGGGCTAAAGTAGGGGTACAGAAGAATGGTGTCCATAGTAACTCCACAGTGCTTCTTCCATCATATATTTTTTTCTCTTTGTCTTTGTTCAGTCTATGGGCATGTGAACTTCTAACATACAGCATAATGTCTATTATGTACGTATGCATGGCATAGGAGTTTGTCAGTAACAGTGGATGGACATAAGCTTTATGTAAAAGTTTGCAGTTTTGTTCAATGTGCAATGACACGTTTATGTTTTGTCGTATATGCATGAGTGAGTCTGTGTGGGTGTTTGTGTGTAAGTGTAACACATCTGGGTGTTTTGGCAGAGAACAGGAGTGCATGTACCTAAAATGTTACGTATATGTGTATGTGTATATCTGGATCTATGCGTGTATGTGCATGTGTGTGTGTATACTACTGTTTGGGTGTGTTCCGCGTCAAACGTGCGTCTCGATGAAGGAGTGCGTGTGCATCATCAGCGTGGTAGGCGACAGGGGTGAAAGGTCGCCGGCGTTGCCCATGGCGATGGCGGCTGCGGTGGCGTCCGACACGAGCTCCAGGGGCGCCACGCCGCCGCCGCCGTTGCTGTACTCGCAGATGTCCACGAAGAGCTCGTGGTTGCGCTGCTTCCACTCCCGGAACTTGCGTGAGGTCAAGCAGGGGTCATCCAGGACCAGGCCGATGACGGCCAGATCGCCCTCTTTGGCCTGGTGGGAGAGCAAAAGCGGGAGAGCAAAAAGCGGTGCTGTCTGTCACTCCAAATGTTACGGTATTTGTTTTTTTTGTTTTTTTGTTTTGTTTTGGGTTCACAAGTTTTGGGGGGCACAATCAGGTCTCGTCTCTTTCTCTTTTTTTCTGTTTTTTTTTCTCTCTTTCTCGCTCTCTCACACAACGAAGAGACGAAGGTAGGGAAGGTGGGGGGGAAGGAGGGGGAGATCTTTCGTCTTTTTATCTGACTTTCTGTCCTTCCTTTCTACGTGTTTCTCCTGTTTTCTTATCTTGCTGTCGTTTGTTCTGCTCTGTTGTTTTCCTTTTCATTCTGCTCTTTTCCTCAACCCCTCCCCCCATTTTCTATCACTGTAAAACATTGTAAGCCATTGAAACGTAAAAAAGTAAGTTACCCTGCTGCCTTGAGTTTGTATGTTAACTCAACTCGAGACTTATCTCCATTAGAGACTTTCTCAAATTGAATTAACTTACAAACTTTTGTTTGTATCTCAAGTTGAGTTAGCTTACTTTTTTAAGTTTAACTGGCTGCAATGTTATCACGTGTATTTCAACCTCCAACTTTCTATTGCTCTCATTCATTTCCTTCCCCTTCCTTTCCTCCCCTCCTCCCTCTCCACTTCTTTCCTTTCTGTCCTTTCTACTTCGCTTTCCTTTCCCTTTCCTCTACCTCTACCCCTCTCCCACCACCCCACTATCCTCTCCCACGCTCCCACTCTCCCACCACCCCGCTACCCCCTCCCACTCTCCCATCACCACTTTACCCTCCTGTATCCCCCTCCCTGTCACCCTGTGTCCCCGGTCCCTAGATGTAGCTCTCCCTCTCTCCCTCGTACTCCCGGCCTCCCTCCCACTCCGCCTCTCTTACCTTCAGCGTGCTGCGCAGGGCCCGTATGCGATGCAGCCGGTCGTTGGTGGCCGGGTCGTTGCAGCGCTTGACGAAGGAGCGCCGGAACTCCTGCTTGGTGGAGGGCCGCTGCTGCCCGAAGGCTGACAGGCTGGCCTGCTCCAGGGTGCGGTACAGCTCCTGTAGCCCGTCCATCGCCGCCTCCCCTCCGCCTCCGGACCCGGACCCGGACCCGGAGCCGTGCTCTCGATCCCTCTCGCGCCCCCGTTCGCGTTCTCTCTCGACCTCGGCCTCTCGCTCCACCGCCTCGCACACCCGCTCTCCTCCGTCCCGCCGCCGGCTGCCGTGCCTGCGCCTGGAACCCCCGCCACCTCCTCCTCCGCTGCCGCCTCCTCCTCCACCACTTTCTTCAAGCTCGTCCTCGTCCTCGTCCTCCTCCACCTCCTCGCGGTGCACGTGGGCGCGCGGCCGCAGCGTGCCGTGGGTGTGGCGTGCCAGCGCGGCCTGGGCGTCGCGGTTGCGCGGCAGGCTGTGGCTGCGCTGCTTGTGGCCGTGAGACCTGCCGCCACCACCCCCGCCTCCTCCGCCGCCGCCACCTCCGCGAGACCCTCCCCGCTCCTCGCTGTCCGTGAGCGGGAAGGGCCCGTCGCGGTCCTGGTGCGGGGTCCGGTGCCGCTGGGCGGGCAGCGTGGCCTGGTGCCGGCGCAGCTCGGGCGGGGAGAGGCTGGGCGCCAGCTGGGGTCCGCCGGGGATGCCGCCCCACTCGGCGTCGGCCTCGGCAGTCTGCAGGTAGTGCAGGCCGGCGCTGGTCAGCGGCGTCTCGATCAGGTCCTGCCAGGAGCGGCGCTCGCGCGCGTGGTGCGTGGGCCGGCAGCCGGTGGAGGTGGAGTGCGCCTCCTCGGCCGAGGAGTGGGAGAAGTTGGAGCCGCTGGAGAAGTGGCGCTCGGGGAAGGGGCTGGTGGACGAGGTCTGGAGGGACAGCAGAGACAACAACACAGTATAACTACAGAATGAATATAACTATTACCGGTACTATGTAACTTAATATCACTACTGCAAATAGTGGAGAAGTGGCGCTCGGGGAAGGGGCTGGTGGACGAGGTCTGGAGGGACAGCAGAGACAACAATAACAACACAGCAGAAGGACAGTATTAATATATTGTAACTATTTCTGTAACTTTATATAACTACTGTAAATAGTGGAAAAGTGGCGCTCGGGGAAGGGGCTGGTGGACGAGGTCTGGAAGGACAGCAGACAGAGACAACAATAACAACAACGCAGTATAACATGGGTGTCCTGGATGAAAGTGGGTGAGGTCATGTGACCAGGTAATCACCCTTATCACCTATGGGTGACATGCAAGGAGTGAACCTGATGAAGCAAAAGCAAAACGTGTTGTTCACCTAATAAACTACCAGCAAAGAAAACGAGTGTGCGGTAATTTATCTCCCCTTTACTTGGATTACTTTTACTGACATCACCAGCACCTGGACAGTGGTTGTGCACAGGGACTCTGCTTTGAGAACACAGTCGAACTTTACTATACAACTTGATATAACTAAATAGTGGAGAAGTGGCGCTTGGGGAACGTGAGAGCTAGTGGACGAGGTCTGGAGAGAGATAACAGACACAGGGATGACAACAACACAGTGGTGTCAAAAGTTAAAGTTAAAGGGGTATGCCACTATTTTGGGGCTTAATACAGTTAAAATGTATTACATGCATGCCACACGGATCCATTGACTTATCGTAGGTTTTAAGTTATGGGTCATTTCACGTGAAATCAGACACTTTGGGACCCGACCGACCCGGATTTCAATCATACTTGGTGTGCCTTTTTAGTAGCAAGGTAGCACCCCAGAACTGCATTGGTTTGAATCTGACACTAATATTAAGGGAGAAACAGACTAGGAAAGGTTCACATGTGAGGGTAGGACACTATACATTCAGCCTTGAATATATCAGTCAGTGTTAGTCACAAAAAGATGCCTGTGGTGTTATTTGAAAGCTCTTTTCTGGCTCTACATATTACACAATCAGCTTGGAATACAACAACTCTCAGAATATGAATTATGATAAATTGAAAAATTAAAAATTGAATATCTAAAACAACTATATTTTAAAATGGCCAGTTCCTTGTACAAACGTAGCCGGCAATGTCATTAGCAACACCTCAAATGCTGGTGTTCGGTTCTTTATTCATTTCAGAGAGAATTTGACTCACAAATATGGCATCATACAGACCACTTACTAATAATATGGTAATACCATAGTAGCATCACATGACAAAACAAAAACAAAACAAAAATGGTCAGTTTCCATGGTCCCAGGTTTCAGAAAGGCAGATGTCCATTTATACACACCAAATGATGATATGTGAATGTTTGAACATTCCTTCTCTGTGTACCTGTGTCATCTTCCCTTTACCGTACTTTAAAGAGATAATGGCTACACTCTCATTTTGTACTCTACCAGTGCATTTGAAGCAGCAGCTGTGTCTTTTTTAGATAATGTATAAGTACGTCCCGTTGCAGTTACAGGTTCCACTACCAGAAGCACATCCTGATGATCCATGACAAGTCTATCTGGTCTGAAGGGAAAAGTGAAGGATGGAGATGGTCCATGAGGATGCAGGAAGTTCAGTTTCACCTCTCCAGTGCTCGGCATACATTCCTCAACACATGCTAGCCACCAGTTGCCATCATATACAGCTACAACATACCCTTTGATGCTTGAAAATGTAACACATTCCTTTACTGAGCTCACTCTTTCAACTCTGCCTTCTCTGAATGCTGAAAATGGCCTAACTTCCACTGTGTCCATTGACAATGGGCAGAAGCTGTGTAGTTTTTGAGTACCTGGAATAGTTCTTGCAGATTCCAACCTTTTCAACAGGTTCTCAGCTTCATGATGGTACATCTCTGTTGTGGCAAACTGGCAATGGATGTCCTTGAGAGAGATGCACCATCATGAAGCTGAGAACCTGTTGAAGAGGTTTGAATCTGCAAGAACTATTCCAGGTACTCAAAAACTACACAGCTTCTGCCCATTGTCAATGGACATTAGGTCATTTTCCGCATTCAGAGAAGGAGTTGAAAGAGTGAGCTCAGTAAAGGAATGTGTTACATTTTCAAGCATCAAAGGGTATGTTGTAGCTGTATATGATGGCAACTGGTGGCTAGCATGTGTTGAGGAATGTATGCCGAGCACTGGAGAGGTGAAACTGAACTTCCTGCATCCTCATGGACCATCTCCATCCTTCACTTTTCCCTTCAGACCAGATAGACTTGTCATGGATCATCAGGATGCTTCTGGTAGTGGAACCTAACTGCAACGGGACGTACTTATACATTACCTAAAAAAGACACAGCTGCTGCTTCAAATACACTGGTAGAGTACAAAATGAGAGTGTAGCCATTGATTATCTCTTTAAAGTACGGTAAAGGGAAGATGACACAGGTACACAGAGAAGGAATGTTCAAACATTCACATATCATCATTTGGTGTGTATAAATGGACATCTGCCTTAGTTTCTGAAACCTGGGACCATGGAAACTGACCATTTTTGTTTTGTTTTTGTTTTGTCATGTGATGCTACTATGGTATTACCATATTATTAGCAAGTAGTCTGTATGATGCCATATTTGTGAGTCAAATTCTCTCTGAAATGAATAAAGAACCGAACACCAGCATTTGAGGTGTTGCTAATGACATTGCCGGCTACGTTTGTACAAGGAACTGGCCATTTTAAAATATAGTTTTTTTAGATATTCAATTTTTAATTTTTCAATTTATCATAATTCATATTCTGAGAGTTGTTGTATTCCAAGCTGATTGTGTAATATGTAGAGCCAGAAAAGAGCTTTCAAACAATACCACAGGCATCTTTTTGTGACTGACACTGACTGATATATCACTGATTCTAGAAAGTTTGGCAAAAAAAACATGTCCCTGCAGTAAAATATTAATTCTGTTGAAAATCAACTAAATCTCACAAACAAAATGAACCCAGGTAATGGCCAAGGGGTCTGTCACACAAATACACTTTTTTTTGAAATATTTAAGTGTAATTTTTTACTTTTCATGGCTATAAACCTGTCCACACCCTGTAAAAACGCCTGTCCCAAGGACTGGCATCATCATTTCAATTGACTTAAAATACAAAAATCACCAACAGAATTGAACAATATCACCATGATGTGGAAGACCATATTAAAGTGGTTCTACAGATGTGCACATAGTGGATGTAAAACAATATTTACTATTATTTACTGATTGCTCAAAATGTGTCCAGCATATTGGTCACCACCGTCAGATTTTTTTCTAAAAAGACAACAAAATCAGGTATGCACAAGGTAAATTTTCATTACTGAGGACCCTTTTCAAACCTTTAGCTCTACTGCCTACTTCACCATCACTGAAGCTCCATGTAAGTTCATTATTTTGTCTTCAATTTGTTAATTTGTTTGGACACTGGTACTGTCCCAACCATAAACTGTCAACACCGTCTGGGTTTTAATAGTATTGTATTACATTAATGTTAATAAATATAATTTTTTTCAGAAAATGTATGAAGCACCCAAGAAACAGAGCGAAAATGAAATGGCTAATGTGAACAAACAATGCATAATATTTAAAAGAGTGTTTTTTTGTCTCACACCGTCAGATGTCACCACCGTCAGATTTTGTTCTGCTCATCATGTTGTTCCATATTTTACTAAATTGTGCTGGTTAATGAAACATTACTAGGCATGTTAGTAATAATTGTGATCCAAAATGATACTCTAGCCACCACTGAGGTGCATTTGGAGGTTTTTTTTGTCAGAAAACCTGACGGTGGTGACATCTGATGGAGTTCACCAAAAACACATGTTTTACGTGTTTTTGACATGTTTTAAGAATATGCATACAATAAGTATCTACAGTTATGTTGAATTGTTTAAGTAATTCACTTTAATACAGTCATGTGATTTTACTTCTAATTCTGTCTGCCGCTGTTGACAAAACAAGAAAGAGCCCATTTTATGAAAAATGTTAAACATGGGGAGCTTTGCCATGCATTCACTGCACAGCCAAGACCTACATCTATGATAATACACCTCTATATTTTGGATTTGAACAACTTAAAAGCTGTTTTTACCACATTTTCAACAACCAGTGGCTTACTTCCTAGATAATCTAACTAATGAAGTAAAAAACACATGCTCATACTGTACACACACAAAAATAAAGTGTTTATGCAAGATGCCATTGACTTGACTTGAGAGGGCTATTTATTTTGCTAAATGCAGGTACTAATTAGGCCACTTTCACCACTCTCAGATTACTGTCACCACCGTCAGTTCTTAAGTCACCACCGTAAGAAGGAGTTTTGGACATTTTAAAGGAATGTTCTTACAACATTTTCCTTAGGAGTTGTTGAAATATCAAAGTAATAGCCAATTTAAGCCTACACGAATATTTGTGAAATTACAAAAAATTGTTTGTTGTATTTAGGCGTTAAGTAAGCATCGTATGACGGTACATATTTTAAAATTAGAACACATGAAACAGTATTAAAATAGAACAAAAGTGAATTTTCAACATTTAAAGGCATATGTGTGAACCAAAAAATACACATAATCACTTAAAATCTCCAGATACATATGCAACCAAATCAATACAATTTTAATAACTTTTAATTGTGTCTGACGGTGTTGACAAAAAACAAGGTATGATCGGAGAAAAGCCTGATTTCTGAAAAAAATACATAATGGGGAGATTGGCCTTGTGCATTTCTGAAAAGCCAAGACCTTAGTCTACGAGGATATACCATATAATTTTGTAATTCACTTTGTTTTTTTTCTGTCAACATTACAACCTGTTTTAGCCACTTTCTCAAGAATCAGTGATATTCAAGGCTGAATGTATAGTGTCCTACCCTAAAATGTGAACCTTTCCTAGTCTGTTTCTCCCTTAATATTAGTGTCAGATTCAAACCAATGCAGTTCTGGGGTGCTACCTTGCTACTAAAAAGGCACACCAAGTATGATTGAAATCCGGATCGGTCGGGTCCCAAAGCGTCTGATTTCACATGAAATTACCCTTATAGATGAACTATATGGGTATGGGCAGCAACTGATGTGGATCAGTGTGGTATATGTTCTGCAGTGTGAGAGAACAGATACTTTGAGAAGCAAGCATGTTTGTATTTGTGAAGAAGACATATCTCACAGTATAGGCTGCAGCACATGCAATGTATTATATGTACAGTATGTATGGTGAAATTGGCATGGTGCTGCATACGTACATCTGCTTAAAAGTATTCACCATCTTACAACTGTCATACAATTGACATGCATTTGTATTTACTTGAGTGTGTTTTCTTATTGTTTTTGTGTGCATGATGTGAGATGTCACAGTGTACTTACACTGTGGCCTCGGTGGTAACTGTCGTGTTTGAGGGTCATGGACCCCTCCATCTCCTCCTGGTCACTTTCACTCCAGTAGTCTGCCAAAGAAACAAACATGGGTGACATCCAGTTAAAGGTAATGTTCTAATGGTCATGTGCATAAAACCATACACACATGTACATGTGCAGCTGATACCAAAGATGAGGTCACATGATCCATGCTAGCTTTGTGCTACAAGTATCGCTAGACTAAGAGAATGGCTTGATGAACAGGAGAAAGGTTAAACTCAGTTATTTTACTCTAGGGGAGGTAAGAAAATAACACATTTCCACAAATGGTGGCATTTTGAATCGAACAACCTTGATTTCGACAGTGTGTATGCCAGCCATGATAGGTGAGGCCATGGACAGGTAGGAATTTTGTCTTGGAGGGGTCATGGGGGGTTAACTGTAACATGGATCGATTGGGGAGAAATTAAGGCATCATTGTTTTCCCTGGGACACTCTCCATGAGATTGGAAATGCTATGGAAAAAAGTTTAGAAACCACTGGCGCCACTGGTAGCGAGCGGACAGCAGTAGCAGGAAGCCGAAAGACCACAGCATTATGTTATGAGAATATCAAATCAATAGTCACCTGGCAGCAGATGAGGACTCTCCCTCAAAGTGGAACACATTACGGTACCAATCAATGGGCTATAGACTAACCCATCAAATTGAGCAGTCTACATACTGTATTAAACATTCTGATGTGTCAGACAGCAGGCACAACTACTCATAAACAACAGACAAGACCGAGATGGCAAAGTAAACAACAGACAAGACCACACGATAACAAAAAAACAGGCGACATATTTTACATAAATGCCCGACAGATTGGTCTGACTGGACAGTGAACATACTGCAAGTGTTGTAAGCAGCAGGACTGTACAGAGTAAAAAAAAACAGTGTTACGTAATTCAACACTTATAGAGTCAACGCAACACCATTTAGATTGTATTTTTGTTTCCAGAACACTGTGTTGTGTTGGATTAACACTGCGTTTTTTACTGTGTAGCGCTGCCAACGGGCCAGTCTGCAGCCAGTGTCCTCCGTGATTAATGCTAGCTGCTGGTATAGAGACGACATGTTCTCACCTTCGTCTGGGCGGGGAACAGGGTCGTCTGGGGTGTAGCCAATGGCAGCCAGGCCCAAACGGTTCATCCATCTGAGAGAGAGCAAAAAATAAACACAGTACAGGGGGAGAACGTCAAGCTCATGGCCCCGATCAGTGCAGGTGTGGTATAGACTCGAGAGGATACACTGAGAGGGAATAGAAGGAAGTACCGGAGAGGACAGGGCAAAAAAAAGAACAGGGTAGGACAAGAGAAGAGATGTAAGCAAGCTTTCCCCCAAGACTTATAGTAAAGGCTGCCACCTTGACAACAAACACCTACCACCTTGGCTGACTAAGTTCCCTGAAAGAATGTAGTGCAGATTGTTTGAAAAATAGCTTAACCTATGTTTATTTTGGGAGAGGGGATGTTATATCATATTTCATATCAAACTGCACAACACAACCTTTCCAATCATAATAGTCGGGAGTCACATGTCTCAGACACAGGCTGACCCCATCGATCTTGACTAGAAAGTGTTCTGGGGAAAACTCTGGTAAGAATGAGATAGGAAAAGGCAGAAAAAAGAGAAAGTGGAAAATAATATAATAGGGGGGAGACTAGCGAACACAACGAAGGAGAGTGAAATGGAGTGGAGAGGATAAAAGGGGGACATAAGAGTAGGGTGAACGCATCACACAGGCATTAATAAGAATATAATGAACAGTAGAAAGTGGGAAAAAGGAAATGTAGAAGGGGAAGACAAGAAGTAGAAAGGCCTTACCGGTTCATCTCCTCTAAATGGTCTGTGGCGAAAAAGAAACTCTTGATTTTCGGATGGCAGGCCTTGAAAGCACTGTAATAGAATAGGGGTTGTAAAAGGATACCGATGTGAGAGAAGGTCAAACATCATGCAAACTTTCCACCGTAATACTCCTTTTAGAGTGTGGAAAAAGGACAACACACTACAGTTCCAGTTCAAAATGTGAGCTTTTGACCCTGCTGTGGTTAAAGCGGTCGGACACGGCACAGACGACCTGGGGTTCGATTCCAGCCTGGGTCTTTTGCCGGCCCTTCCCCGTCTCTCTCTCCCCACTTGCTTCCCATCTCTCTCGCTGTCCTATCACAAATAAAGCTGCAAAAAGCCCGAAAATATAATTAAAAAGTGAACTTTCAAAATAAATACTTTGATTAGACAGTGACTTTAGAAGTGTTGAGTTCTCCATGCTCTAAAAGGGATCCCTTAGTTCAGAAATCCATAGCTGGACATTAGGGTGCATCAAAAAAACGCTTTTTCAGCCTATTGATCTGTCTGGGTGATAAAAGTGTTCCACTGCATGTACAAATAACACATGCAAAATATTTTTGCAATCCATGGTGGTTTACAGGTCCAACGGAATATGAGCTGATATGAAGGAATTGTGGATTAACTGCGTCAGTCTTTGCCAATTCAACGAAACCCTCCCTCCTAATAACTTGGACTGTTTTTGTGATTTTGTTGAAATATTTTAACCTAAATATTTAAATGAAATAAAACCACTTTGACATATGTAAAATAACAGATTCCTAATTCACTATACTCATCAGTACCCCCCCCAAAATAATAGATATAGGTATTTCCGAGAAACTGGGAAATTCACACACTGACAGGCTAAGCAAAAGGAAAAAAATCATGCAAATTGCTCCAAGAATGGCAATGCACCAATCAAGTAGTCAATATGGCATTTGATACCACGGCTTCAAATACTGGCCATCTGAGCGCAGCCTGCATAGCCATACAGCTTTCACTGGGACGACCACTGCTGTGGTCTGGGTGCCGCCATCACATTGGCGAGGTGCTACTCAGTCAAATATTTAATGACCTCAGACTGGAGGTGTCACGCTCACCAGAGGTTGCACTGTTCTCTCGTCTGAGGGATAATTGGCACCTATTGCCACATGATGACAGTGCAATTTGGAGCAATTTGCATGTTAGGTTGCCAATGATAGTTCCACAAGCTTCATCAGCCCCCTTTGTATATGCAGGCACACCAAGCAACTTCAGCTGTGTATTATCTCCAACAACAACTGTCAGGCGCTCTTCCTTCTGGGGCACATTGTCAAGTGTCTGCGTCAACTTGCTGTCCCAGTGCAGGGTGCACAAGGCAGGTGGTATCCACTGCTCATGGCATTCCTCACTGATGGTCTTCAGCACTTTACGGCGTGATCGATCTGCTGTGGCATAGGATGTGGAAACTTTTGACAAATCACCACCTGACTCTGAGATCAGGCCACGTGTGAAAGCAGCTTGCTGCATAGGAGTCATCTTCAACCTTGTAGCCAGTGACACAAGATTTGGCCGGCTGAGGATGTCTGGTGGAATCAAGACTGTGGTGCCAGACCTGCTTTGTGTCCTGTAGACACCAGAGTAAAGTCCTTTCAGAAATTACTTGTGAGAGTTGCAAGTAAGAATTCAAAGTCCCTCCATGGCTGAAGATCAGCTCAACCGTTATTCACCATGCCTAACAAACTCAGAGTCAAACACTCTGATTTTCATGAGGCCTTCATTTATTACAACATCATTCTATCCAAAACTGAAGATTTTTTTCCTTTTGCTTAGCCTGTGTGTCAGTGTGTGAATTTCCCAGTTTCTCGGAAGTGCTTATTAGGGGCCAAGCAGCGAAGCTGGCGAAGGCCCCTATAGAGTTAGTAGGTTTTCTTCATTATTATTATTCTCTAGTCACCATTCCTCTCCCTCTGCAAGTCTATGGCAGCCCATAGAACCGTACGTAGGAAAATGCTGTAAATCGGCACACACATTCGGGCCCGGCTCAGCATTACCCACAGCAATTTATAGGTCCCCAGCCCCAACGCTCTAGCGCCACCAACAGGTCAAAGTTGCAGGTACATTTCTGCTTGTAACTTTTGAACCGCTGGGCCGATTTTCATAAACTTGGTATCCCTGGAATCCTTGGGCCAAGACGAATCCAACGCACCCTATGACGTCATTTTCCGCCAGGATAGTTTTCCCGCCATTTTGGATTTTGTAAAATTCAATAAAAATGCTATTTTTTTGGCAATTTTTGACCAATTCACCCGAAATTCGGTATATAGTATCTCTGTACTGAGCTACACATGGGGTCTTCAGGAATATTGGATATCTTTTATCGTTTAGCCGTGACAGCCAATCAAAATTGTTGTAAAAGTGGCGAAACAGGAAGTGAGCTCATATCTCAGCAACCGTTTGTCGAATTAGGCTGGGATTTTGTACACACATAGTAGTCCATCCCAGGACCTACCACAACAAAACTCATATCTCCAGCTCAAACTCTGTAGCGCCACCAGCAGGTCAAAATTTTAGCTACATTTTTGCCTGTAGCTTTTGAACTGTACTCCCAATTTTCAAAATATTGGTACACAGGTCATCCTCACACCATGTTGCACCCAGGTATGGATTTTCGTAACGATTGAAAAAACTATCAGCTCACAGCAGCCATTCAAAATTGTGGAAAGAATGGAGGGATTTTTTCTCATCTCTCTGTCTCCTCTGCTCCCCTTGCGCATTTACTGACACCATTCTCGGCAGGGGGTCAAGCCCCACTGCCCCAGCCCCTGCACCCCACCCCCCACCCCCTCCTCACACACACACAGACAGACAGAGGGAGAGGGAGAGGGAGAGGGAGAGGGAGAGGGAGAGGGAGAGGGAGAGGGAGAGGGAGAGGGAGAGGGACAGAGAGGGAAGAAGGGAGGGAGGGAGGGAGAGGGAGGGGGGAGAGGAAAGAATTTTGAACACCTCTTGTTGTTTGCCGGTGACAGCAAATCAAAATGGTCATAAAGGTGGCAAAACAGGAAGTGAGGTCATATCTCAGCAACCGTTAGTCAATTTCTGTTAGGATTTTTTGCACACATTCTAGTCCATCCCATGACCTCCCACAAAAAAATCCAGACCCCAAGCTCTCTAGCGCCACCAACAGGTAACAGGAAGTGAGCTCATATCTCGACAGCTCTTCAACGGATTCAAACTAAACTTGGTTTACGTGATCACACTCTCGTCCAAGGAATGCACACCAACATTGGCGAGATTTGGACCAAAGCGGGCGCTGCAGTTCCTTCTGTTGCCGTGGCGGCTCTGGCAAGTTTACTGCTTGGCCCCGCATTGCTGCTTGCAGCTATATTATCTATTATTTTGGGGGGTACTGATGATTATAGTTAATTAGGAATCTGTTATTTTACATATGTCAAAGTGGTTTTATTTCATTTAAATATTTAGGTTAAAATATTTCAAAAAATCACAAAAACAGTCCAAGTTATTAGGTGGGAGGGTTTCGTTGAATTGGCAAAGACTGACGCAGTTAATCCACAATTCCTTCA